>NW_026047803.1:0-36037 GCF_023864345.2 Schistocerca serialis cubense
GTGGTGAACGTGGCAGAGTGAGCTTGTAGATGTGACTGTGGTTTAACGGGGAGACACTGGCAGGAGTAACTATGACTCTCTTAAGGTAGCCAAATGCCTCGTCAACAGGCGAAATACATGGGCAAACTGGAGGAGCTACTAGCAGGAGTACTGTGAAAGTCTTTATGTCGACAGATAATGGCGTATCGCTTCAGGTGATGTGGCCAGAGTAAGCTTGTAGACGTGACTGTTGTAGAACGGAGAGCAACTGACAGGTTTAACTATAACTCTCTTAAGGCATCCAAATGGCTCGTCAACACGTGAAATATATCGGCAAACTCGAGAAGCTCCGGGCAGGAGTACTGTGAAAGTCATTATGTTGACAGATAATGGTGTATCGCTTTAGGAGAACTGGCTAGAAGAAGTTTGAAACTGTGACTGTCGTAAAACGGGGTGCAACTGACAGGAGTAACTATGACTCTCTTAAGGTAGCTAAATGCCTCGTCAACAGGCGAAATACATCGGCAAACTCGAGAAGCTCCCGGCAGGCGTACTGTGAAAGTCTTTATGTCGACAGATAACTGCGTATCGCTTCGGGTGAACTGGCGAGAGAAAGCTTGAAAATGTGACTGTGGTAAAACGGGGAACAATTGGCAAGAGTAACTACGACTCTCTAAAGGTAACCAAATGCCTCGTCCACAGGCGAAATATATCGGCAAACTCGAGAAGCTCCCAGCAGGAGTACTGTGAAGGTCATAATGTCGACAAATAATGGCGTACCGCTTGTGGTGAACGTGGCAGAGTGAGCTTGTAGATGTGACTGTGGTTTAACGGGGAGACACTGGCAGGAGTAACTATGACTCTCTTAAGGTAGCCAAATGCCTCGTCAACAGGCGAAATACATGGGCAAACTGGAGGAGCTACTAGCAGGAGTACTGTGAAAGTCTTTATGTCGACAGATAATGGCGTATCGCTTCAGGTGATGTGGCCAGAGTAAGCTTGTAGACGTGACTGTTGTAGAACGGAGAGCAACTGACAGGTTTAACTATAACTCTCTTAAGGCATCCAAATGGCTCGTCAACACGTGAAATATATCGGCAAACTCGAGAAGCTCCGGGCAGGAGTACTGTGAAAGTCATTATGTTGACAGATAATGGTGTATCGCTTTAGGAGAACTGGCTAGAAGAAGTTTGAAACTGTGACTGTCGTAAAACGGGGTGCAACTGACAGGAGTAACTATGACTCTCTTAAGGTAGCTAAATGCCTCGTCAACAGGCGAAATACATCGGCAAACTCGAGAAGCTCCCGGCAGGCGTACTGTGAAAGTCTTTATGTCGACAGATAACTGCGTATCGCTTCGGGTGAACTGGCGAGAGAAAGCTTGAAAATGTGACTGTGGTAAAACGGGGAACAATTGGCAAGAGTAACTACGACTCTCTAAAGGTAACCAAATGCCTCGTCCACAGGCGAAATATATCGGCAAACTCGAGAAGCTCCCAGCAGGAGTACTGTGAAGGTCATAATGTCGACAAATAATGGCGTACCGCTTGTGGTGAACGTGGCAGAGTGAGCTTGTAGATGTGACTGTGGCTTAACGGGGAGACACTAGCAGGAGTAACTATGACTCTCTTAAGGTAGCCAAATGCCTCGTCAACAGGCGAAATACATGGGCAAACTGGAGGAGCTACTAGCAGGAGTACTGTGAAAGTCTTTATGTCGACAGATAATGGCGTATCGCTTCAGGTGATGTGGCCAGAGTAAGCTTGTAGACGTGACTGTTGTAGAACGGAGAGCAACTGACAGGTTTAACTATAACTCTCTTAAGGCATCCAAATGGCTCGTCAACACGTGAAATATATCGGCAAACTCGAGAAGCTCCGGGCAGGAGTACTGTGAAAGTCATTATGTTGACAGATAATGGTGTATCGCTTTAGGAGAACTGGCTAGAAGAAGTTTGAAACTGTGACTGTCGTAAAACGGGGTGCAACTGACAGGAGTAACTATGACTCTCTTAAGGTAGCTAAATGCCTCGTCAACAGGCGAAATACATCGGCAAACTCGAGAAGCTCCCGGCAGGCGTACTGTGAAAGTCTTTATGTCGACAGATAACTGCGTATCGCTTCGGGTGAACTGGCGAGAGAAAGCTTGAAAATGTGACTGTGGTAAAACGGGGAACAATTGGCAAGAGTAACTACGACTCTCTAAAGGTAACCAAATGCCTCGTCCACAGGCGAAATATATCGGCAAACTCGAGAAGCTCCCAGCAGGAGTACTGTGAAGGTCATAATGTCGACAAATAATGGCGTACCGCTTGTGGTGAACGTGGCAGAGTGAGCTTGTAGATGTGACTGTGGTTTAACGGGGAGACACTGGCAGGAGTAACTATGACTCTCTTAAGGTAGCCAAATGCCTCGTCAACAGGCGAAATACATGGGCAAACTGGAGGAGCTACTAGCAGGAGTACTGTGAAAGTCTTTATGTCGACAGATAATGGCGTATCGCTTCAGGTGATGTGGCCAGAGTAAGCTTGTAGACGTGACTGTTGTAGAACGGAGAGCAACTGACAGGTTTAACTATAACTCTCTTAAGGCATCCAAATGGCTCGTCAACACGTGAAATATATCGGCAAACTCGAGAAGCTCCGGGCAGGAGTACTGTGAAAGTCATTATGTTGACAGATAATGGTGTATCGCTTTAGGAGAACTGGCTAGAAGAAGTTTGAAACTGTGACTGTCGTAAAACGGGGTGCAACTGACAGGAGTAACTATGACTCTCTTAAGGTAGCTAAATGCCTCGTCAACAGGCGAAATACATCGGCAAACTCGAGAAGCTCCCGGCAGGCGTACTGTGAAAGTCTTTATGTCGACAGATAACTGCGTATCGCTTCGGGTGAACTGGCGAGAGAAAGCTTGAAAATGTGACTGTGGTAAAACGGGGAACAATTGGCAAGAGTAACTACGACTCTCTAAAGGTAACCAAATGCCTCGTCCACAGGCGAAATATATCGGCAAACTCGAGAAGCTCCCAGCAGGAGTACTGTGAAGGTCATAATGTCGACAAATAATGGCGTACCGCTTGTGGTGAACGTGGCAGAGTGAGCTTGTAGATGTGACTGTGGCTTAACGGGGAGACACTAGCAGGAGTAACTATGACTCTCTTAAGGTAGCCAAATGCCTCGTCAACAGGCGAAATACATGGGCAAACTGGAGGAGCTACTAGCAGGAGTACTGTGAAAGTCTTTATGTCGACAGATAATGGCGTATCGCTTCAGGTGATGTGGCCAGAGTAAGCTTGTAGACGTGACTGTTGTAGAACGGAGAGCAACTGACAGGTTTAACTATAACTCTCTTAAGGCATCCAAATGGCTCGTCAACACGTGAAATATATCGGCAAACTCGAGAAGCTCCGGGCAGGAGTACTGTGAAAGTCATTATGTTGACAGATAATGGTGTATCGCTTTAGGAGAACTGGCTAGAAGAAGTTTGAAACTGTGACTGTCGTAAAACGGGGTGCAACTGACAGGAGTAACTATGACTCTCTTAAGGTAGCTAAATGCCTCGTCAACAGGCGAAATACATCGGCAAACTCGAGAAGCTCCCGGCAGGCGTACTGTGAAAGTCTTTATGTCGACAGATAACTGCGTATCGCTTCGGGTGAACTGGCGAGAGAAAGCTTGAAAATGTGACTGTGGTAAAACGGGGAACAATTGGCAAGAGTAACTACGACTCTCTAAAGGTAACCAAATGCCTCGTCCACAGGCGAAATATATCGGCAAACTCGAGAAGCTCCCAGCAGGAGTACTGTGAAGGTCATAATGTCGACAAATAATGGCGTACCGCTTGTGGTGAACGTGGCAGAGTGAGCTTGTAGATGTGACTGTGGTTTAACGGGGAGACACTGGCAGGAGTAACTATGACTCTCTTAAGGTAGCCAAATGCCTCGTCAACAGGCGAAATACATGGGCAAACTGGAGGAGCTACTAGCAGGAGTACTGTGAAAGTCTTTATGTCGACAGATAATGGCGTATCGCTTCAGGTGATGTGGCCAGAGTAAGCTTGTAGACGTGACTGTTGTAGAACGGAGAGCAACTGACAGGTTTAACTATAACTCTCTTAAGGCATCCAAATGGCTCGTCAACACGTGAAATATATCGGCAAACTCGAGAAGCTCCGGGCAGGAGTACTGTGAAAGTCATTATGTTGACAGATAATGGTGTATCGCTTTAGGAGAACTGGCTAGAAGAAGTTTGAAACTGTGACTGTCGTAAAACGGGGTGCAACTGACAGGAGTAACTATGACTCTCTTAAGGTAGCTAAATGCCTCGTCAACAGGCGAAATACATCGGCAAACTCGAGAAGCTCCCGGCAGGCGTACTGTGAAAGTCTTTATGTCGACAGATAACTGCGTATCGCTTCGGGTGAACTGGCGAGAGAAAGCTTGAAAATGTGACTGTGGTAAAACGGGGAACAATTGGCAAGAGTAACTACGACTCTCTAAAGGTAACCAAATGCCTCGTCCACAGGCGAAATATATCGGCAAACTCGAGAAGCTCCCAGCAGGAGTACTGTGAAGGTCATAATGTCGACAAATAATGGCGTACCGCTTGTGGTGAACGTGGCAGAGTGAGCTTGTAGATGTGACTGTGGCTTAACGGGGAGACACTGGCAGGAGTAACTATGACTCTCTTAAGGTAGCCAAATGCCTCGTCAACAGGCGAAATACATGGGCAAACTGGAGGAGCTACTAGCAGGAGTACTGTGAAAGTCTTTATGTCGACAGATAATGGCGTATCGCTTCAGGTGATGTGGCCAGAGTAAGCTTGTAGACGTGACTGTTGTAGAACGGAGAGCAACTGACAGGTTTAACTATAACTCTCTTAAGGCATCCAAATGGCTCGTCAACACGTGAAATATATCGGCAAACTCGAGAAGCTCCGGGCAGGAGTACTGTGAAAGTCATTATGTTGACAGATAATGGTGTATCGCTTTAGGAGAACTGGCTAGAAGAAGTTTGAAACTGTGACTGTCGTAAAACGGGGTGCAACTGACAGGAGTAACTATGACTCTCTTAAGGTAGCTAAATGCCTCGTCAACAGGCGAAATACATCGGCAAACTCGAGAAGCTCCCGGCAGGCGTACTGTGAAAGTCTTTATGTCGACAGATAACTGCGTATCGCTTCGGGTGAACTGGCGAGAGAAAGCTTGAAAATGTGACTGTGGTAAAACGGGGAACAATTGGCAAGAGTAACTACGACTCTCTAAAGGTAACCAAATGCCTCGTCCACAGGCGAAATATATCGGCAAACTCGAGAAGCTCCCAGCAGGAGTACTGTGAAGGTCATAATGTCGACAAATAATGGCGTACCGCTTGTGGTGAACGTGGCAGAGTGAGCTTGTAGATGTGACTGTGGTTTAACGGGGAGACACTGGCAGGAGTAACTATGACTCTCTTAAGGTAGCCAAATGCCTCGTCAACAGGCGAAATACATGGGCAAACTGGAGGAGCTACTAGCAGGAGTACTGTGAAAGTCTTTATGTCGACAGATAATGGCGTATCGCTTCAGGTGATGTGGCCAGAGTAAGCTTGTAGACGTGACTGTTGTAGAACGGAGAGCAACTGACAGGTTTAACTATAACTCTCTTAAGGCATCCAAATGGCTCGTCAACACGTGAAATATATCGGCAAACTCGAGAAGCTCCGGGCAGGAGTACTGTGAAAGTCATTATGTTGACAGATAATGGTGTATCGCTTTAGGAGAACTGGCTAGAAGAAGTTTGAAACTGTGACTGTCGTAAAACGGGGTGCAACTGACAGGAGTAACTATGACTCTCTTAAGGTAGCTAAATGCCTCGTCAACAGGCGAAATACATCGGCAAACTCGAGAAGCTCCCGGCAGGCGTACTGTGAAAGTCTTTATGTCGACAGATAACTGCGTATCGCTTCGGGTGAACTGGCGAGAGAAAGCTTGAAAATGTGACTGTGGTAAAACGGGGAACAATTGGCAAGAGTAACTACGACTCTCTAAAGGTAACCAAATGCCTCGTCCACAGGCGAAATATATCGGCAAACTCGAGAAGCTCCCAGCAGGAGTACTGTGAAGGTCATAATGTCGACAAATAATGGCGTACCGCTTGTGGTGAACGTGGCAGAGTGAGCTTGTAGATGTGACTGTGGCTTAACGGGGAGACACTAGCAGGAGTAACTATGACTCTCTTAAGGTAGCCAAATGCCTCGTCAACAGGCGAAATACATGGGCAAACTGGAGGAGCTACTAGCAGGAGTACTGTGAAAGTCTTTATGTCGACAGATAATGGCGTATCGCTTCAGGTGATGTGGCCAGAGTAAGCTTGTAGACGTGACTGTTGTAGAACGGAGAGCAACTGACAGGTTTAACTATAACTCTCTTAAGGCATCCAAATGGCTCGTCAACACGTGAAATATATCGGCAAACTCGAGAAGCTCCGGGCAGGAGTACTGTGAAAGTCATTATGTTGACAGATAATGGTGTATCGCTTTAGGAGAACTGGCTAGAAGAAGTTTGAAACTGTGACTGTCGTAAAACGGGGTGCAACTGACAGGAGTAACTATGACTCTCTTAAGGTAGCTAAATGCCTCGTCAACAGGCGAAATACATCGGCAAACTCGAGAAGCTCCCGGCAGGCGTACTGTGAAAGTCTTTATGTCGACAGATAACTGCGTATCGCTTCGGGTGAACTGGCGAGAGAAAGCTTGAAAATGTGACTGTGGTAAAACGGGGAACAATTGGCAAGAGTAACTACGACTCTCTAAAGGTAACCAAATGCCTCGTCCACAGGCGAAATATATCGGCAAACTCGAGAAGCTCCCAGCAGGAGTACTGTGAAGGTCATAATGTCGACAAATAATGGCGTACCGCTTGTGGTGAACGTGGCAGAGTGAGCTTGTAGATGTGACTGTGGTTTAACGGGGAGACACTGGCAGGAGTAACTATGACTCTCTTAAGGTAGCCAAATGCCTCGTCAACAGGCGAAATACATGGGCAAACTGGAGGAGCTACTAGCAGGAGTACTGTGAAAGTCTTTATGTCGACAGATAATGGCGTATCGCTTCAGGTGATGTGGCCAGAGTAAGCTTGTAGACGTGACTGTTGTAGAACGGAGAGCAACTGACAGGTTTAACTATAACTCTCTTAAGGCATCCAAATGGCTCGTCAACACGTGAAATATATCGGCAAACTCGAGAAGCTCCGGGCAGGAGTACTGTGAAAGTCATTATGTTGACAGATAATGGTGTATCGCTTTAGGAGAACTGGCTAGAAGAAGTTTGAAACTGTGACTGTCGTAAAACGGGGTGCAACTGACAGGAGTAACTATGACTCTCTTAAGGTAGCTAAATGCCTCGTCAACAGGCGAAATACATCGGCAAACTCGAGAAGCTCCCGGCAGGCGTACTGTGAAAGTCTTTATGTCGACAGATAACTGCGTATCGCTTCGGGTGAACTGGCGAGAGAAAGCTTGAAAATGTGACTGTGGTAAAACGGGGAACAATTGGCAAGAGTAACTACGACTCTCTAAAGGTAACCAAATGCCTCGTCCACAGGCGAAATATATCGGCAAACTCGAGAAGCTCCCAGCAGGAGTACTGTGAAGGTCATAATGTCGACAAATAATGGCGTACCGCTTGTGGTGAACGTGGCAGAGTGAGCTTGTAGATGTGACTGTGGCTTAACGGGGAGACACTAGCAGGAGTAACTATGACTCTCTTAAGGTAGCCAAATGCCTCGTCAACAGGCGAAATACATCGGCAAACTGGAGGAGCAACTAGCATGAGTACTGTGAAAGTCTTTATGTCGACAGATAATGGCGTATCGCTTCAGGTGAACTGGCGAGAGAAAGCTTGAAAATGTGACTGTGGTAAAACGGGGAACAATTGGCAAGAGTAACTACGACTCTCTAAAGGTAACCAAATGCCTCGTCCACAGGCGAAATATATCGGCAAACTCGAGAAACTCCCAGCAGGAGTACTGTGAAGGTCATAATGTCGACAAATAATAGCCCACCGCTTGTGGTGAACGTGGCAGAGTGAGCTTGTAGATGTGACTGTGGCTTAACGGGGAGACACTAGCAGGAGTAACTATGACTCTCTTAAGGTAGCCAAATGCCTCCTCAACAGGCGAAATACATCGGCAAACTGGAGAAGCAACTAGCATCAGTACTGTGAAAGTCTTTATGTCGACAGATAATGGCGTATCGCTTCAGGTGAACTGGCGAGAGAAAGCTTGAAAATGTGACTGTGGTAAAACGGGGAACAATTGGCAAGAGTAACTACGACTCTCTAAAGGTAACCAAATGCCTCGTCCACAGGCGAAATATATCGGCAAACTCGAGAAGCTCCCAGCAGGAGTACTGTGAAGGTCATAATGTCGACAAATAATGGCGTACCGCTTGTGGTGAACGTGGCAGAGTGAGCTTGTAGATGTGACTGTGGCTTAACGGGGAGACACTAGCAGGAGTAACTATGACTCTCTTAAGGTAGCCAAATGCCTCGTCAACAGGCGAAATACATCGGCAAACTGGAGGAGCAACTAGCATGAGTACTGTGAAAGTCTTTATGTCGACAGATAATGGCGTATCGCTTCAGGTGAACTGGCGAGAGAAAGCTTGAAAATGTGACTGTGGTAAAACGGGGAACAATTGGCAAGAGTAACTACGACTCTCTAAAGGTAACCAAATGCCTCGTCCACAGGCGAAATATATCGGCAAACTCGAGAAGCTCCCAGCAGGAGTACTGTGAAGGTCATAATGTCGACAAATAATGGCGTACCGCTTGTGGTGAACGTGGCAGAGTGAGCTTGTAGATGTGACTGTGGTTTAACGGTGAGACACTGGCAGGAGTAACTATGACTCTCTTAAGGTAGCCAAATGCCTCGTCAACAGGCGAAATACATGGGCAAACTGGAGGAGCTACTAGCAGGAGTACTGTGAAAGTCTTTATGTCGACAGATAATGGCGTATCGCTTCAGGTGCTGTGGCCAGAGTAAGCTTGTAGACGTGACTGTTGTAGAACGGAGAGCAACTGACAGGTTTAACTATAACTCTCTTAAGGCATCCAAATGGCTCGTCAACACGTGAAATATATCGGCAAACTCGAGAAGCTCCGGGCAGGAGTACTGTGAAAGTCATTATGTTGACAGATAATGGTGTATCGCTTTAGGAGAACTGGCTAGAAGAAGTTTGAAACTGTGACTGTCGTAAAACGGGGAGCAACTGTCAGGAGTAACTATGACTCTCTTAAGGTAGCTAAATGCCTCGTCAACAGGCGAAATACATCGGCAAACTCGAGAAGCTCCCGGCAGGCGTACTGTGAAAGTCTTTATGTCGACAGATAACTGCGTATCGCTTCGGGTGAACTGGCGAGAGAAAGCTTGAAAATGTGACTGTGGTAAAACGGGGAACAATTGGCAAGAGTAACTACGACTCTCTAAAGGTAACCAAATGCCTCGTCCACAGGCGAAATATATCGGCAAACTCGAGAAGCTCCCAGCAGGAGTACTGTGAAGGTCATAATGTCGACAAATAATGGCGTACCGCTTGTGGTGAACGTGGCAGAGTGAGCTTGTAGATGTGACTGTGGTTTAACGGGGAGACACTGGCAGGAGTAACTATGACTCTCTTAAGGTAGCCAAATGCCTCGTCAACAGGCGAAATACATGGGCAAACTGGAGGAGCTACTAGCAGGAGTACTGTGAAAGTCTTTATGTCGACAGATAATGGCGTATCGCTTCAGGTGCTGTGGCCAGAGTAAGCTTGTAGACGTGACTGTTGTAGAACGGAGAGCAACTGACAGGTTTAACTATAACTCTCTTAAGGCATCCAAATGGCTCGTCAACACGTGAAATATATCTGCAAACTCGAGAAGCTCCGGGCAGGAGTACTGTGAAAGTCATTATGTTGACAGATAATGGTGTATCGCTTTAGGAGAACTGGCTAGAAGAAGTTTGAAACTGTGACTGTCGTAAAACGGGGAGCAACTGTCAGGAGTAACTATGACTCTCTTAAGGTAGCTAAATGCCTCGTCAACAGGCGAAATACATCGGCAAACTCGAGAAGCTCCCGGCAGGCGTACTGTGAAAGTCTTTATGTCGACAGATAACTGCGTATCGCTTCGGGTGAACTGGCGAGAGAAAGCTTGAAAATGTGACTGTGGTAAAACGGGGAACAATTGGCAAGAGTAACTACGACTCTCTAAAGGTAACCAAATGCCTCGTCCACAGGCGAAATATATCGGCAAACTCGAGAAGCTCCCAGCAGGAGTACTGTGAAGGTCATAATGTCGACAAATAATGGCGTACCGCTTGTGGTGAACGTGGCAGAGTGAGCTTGTAGATGTGACTGTGGTTTAACGGGGAGACACTGGCAGGAGTAACTATGACTCTCTTAAGGTAGCCAAATGCCTCGTCAACAGGCGAAATACATGGGCAAACTGGAGGAGCTACTAGCAGGAGTACTGTGAAAGTCTTTATGTCGACAGATAATGGCGTATCGCTTCAGGTGATGTGGCCAGAGTAAGCTTGTAGACGTGACTGTTGTAGAACGGAGAGCAACTGACAGGTTTAACTATAACTCTCTTAAGGCATCCAAATGGCTCGTCAACACGTGAAATATATCGGCAAACTCGAGAAGCTCCGGGCAGGAGTACTGTGAAAGTCATTATGTTGACAGATAATGGTGTATCGCTTTAGGAGAACTGGCTAGAAGAAGTTTGTAACTGTGACTGTCGTAAAACGGGGTGCAACTGACAGGAGTAACTATGACTCTCTTAAGGTAGCTAAATGCCTCGTCAACAGGCGAAATACATCGGCAAACTCGAGAAGCTCCCGGCAGGCGTACTGTGAAAGTCTTTATGTCGACAGATAACTGCGTATCGCTTCGGGTGAACTGGCGAGAGAAAGCTTGAAAATGTGACTGTGGTAAAACGGGGAACAATCGGCAAGAGTAACTACGACTCTCTAAAGGTAACCAAATGCCTCGTCCACAGGCGAAATATATCGGCAAACTCGAGAAGCTCCCAGCAGGAGTACTGTGAAGGTCATAATGTCGACAAATAATGGCGTACCGCTTGTGGTGAACGTGGCAGAGTGAGCTTGTAGATGTGACTGTGGTTTAACGGGGAGACACTGGCAGGAGTAACTATGACTCTCTTAAGGTAGCCAAATGCCTCGTCAACAGGCGAAATACATGGGCAAACTGGAGGAGCTACTAGCAGGAGTACTGTGAAAGTCTTTATGTCGACAGATAATGGCGTATCGCTTCACGTGATGTGGCCAGAGTAAGCTTGTAGACGTGACTGTTGTAGAACGGAGAGCAACTGACAGGTTTAACTATAACTCTCTTAAGGCATCCAAATGGCTCGTCAACACGTGAAATATATCGGCAAACTCGAGAAGCTCCGGGCAGGAGTACTGTGAAAGTCATTATGTTGACAGATAATGGTGTATCGCTTTAGGAGAACTGGCTAGAAGAAGTTTGAAACTGTGACTGTCGTAAAACGGGGAGCAACTGTCAGGAGTAACTATGACTCTCTTAAGGTAGCTAAATGCCTCGTCAACAGGCGAAATACATCGGCAAACTCGAGAAGCTCCCGGCAGGCGTACTGTGAAAGTCTTTATGTCGACAGATAACTGCGTATCGCTTCGGGTGAACTGGCGAGAGAAAGCTGGAAAATGTGACTGTGGTAAAACGGGGAACAATTGGCAAGAGTAACTACGACTCTCTAAAGGTAACCAAATGCCTCGTCCACAGGCGAAATATATCGGCAAACTCGAGAAGCTCCCAGCAGGAGTACTGTGAAGGTCATAATGTCGACAAATAATGGCGTACCGCTTGTGGTGAACGTGGCAGAGTGAGCTTGTAGATGTGACTGTGGTTTAACGGTGAGACACTGGCAGGAGTAACTATGACTCTCTTAAGGTAGCCAAATGCCTCGTCAACAGGCGAAATACATGGGCAAACTGGAGGAGCTACTAGCAGGAGTACTGTGAAAGTCTTTATGTCGACAGATAATGGCGTATCGCTTCAGGTGCTGTGGCCAGAGTAAGCTTGTAGATGTGACTGTTGTAGAACGGAGAGCAACTGACAGGTTTAACTATGACTCTCTTAAGGCATCCAAATGCCTCGTCAACACATGAAATATATCGGCAAACTCGAGACGCTCCGGGCAGGAGTTCTGTGAAAGTCATTATGTTGACAGATAATGGCGTATCGCTTTAGGAGAACTGGCTAGAAGAAGTTTGAAACTGTGACTGTCGTAAAACGGGGAGCAACTGACAGGAGTAACTATGACTCTCTTAAGGTAACTAAATGCCTCGTCAACAGGCGAAATATATCGGCAAACTCGAGAAGCTCCCAGCAGGAGTACTGTGAAGGTCATAATGTCGACAAATAATGGCGTACCGCTTGTGGTGAACGTGGCAGAGTGAGCTTGTAGATGTGACTGTGGTTTAACGGTGAGACACTGGCAGGAGTAACTATGACTCTCTTAAGGTAGCCAAATGCCTCGTCAACAGGCGAAATACATGGGCAAACTGGAGGAGCTACTAGCAGGAGTACTGTGAAAGTCTTTATGTCGACAGATAATGGCGTATCGCTTCAGGTGCTGTGGCCAGAGTAAGCTTGTAGACGTGACTGTTGTAGAACGGAGAGCAACTGACAGGTTTAACTATAACTCTCTTAAGGCATCCAAATGGCTCGTCAACACGTGAAATATATCTGCAAACTCGAGAAGCTCCGGGCAGGAGTACTGTGAAAGTCATTATGTTGACAGATAATGGTGTATCGCTTTAGGAGAACTGGCTAGAAGAAGTTTGAAACTGTGACTGTCGTAAAACGGGGAGCAACTGTCAGGAGTAACTATGACTCTCTTAAGGTAGCTAAATGCCTCGTCAACAGGCGAAATACATCGGCAAACTCGAGAAGCTCCCGGCAGGCGTACTGTGAAAGTCTTTATGTCGACAGATAACTGCGTATCGCTTCGGGTGAACTGGCGAGAGAAAGCTTGAAAATGTGACTGTGGTAAAACGGGGAACAATTGGCAAGAGTAACTACGACTCTCTAAAGGTAACCAAATGCCTCGTCCACAGGCGAAATATATCGGCAAACTCGAGAAGCTCCCAGCAGGAGTACTGTGAAGGTCATAATGTCGACAAATAATGGCGTACCGCTTGTGGTGAACGTGGCAGAGTGAGCTTGTAGATGTGACTGTGGTTTAACGGGGAGACACTGGCAGGAGTAACTATGACTCTCTTAAGGTAGCCAAATGCCTCGTCAACAGGCGAAATACATGGGCAAACTGGAGGAGCTACTAGCAGGAGTACTGTGAAAGTCTTTATGTCGACAGATAATGGCGTATCGCTTCAGGTGATGTGGCCAGAGTAAGCTTGTAGACGTGACTGTTGTAGAACGGAGAGCAACTGACAGGTTTAACTATAACTCTCTTAAGGCATCCAAATGGCTCGTCAACACGTGAAATATATCGGCAAACTCGAGAAGCTCCGGGCAGGAGTACTGTGAAAGTCATTATGTTGACAGATAATGGTGTATCGCTTTAGGAGAACTGGCTAGAAGAAGTTTGTAACTGTGACTGTCGTAAAACGGGGTGCAACTGACAGGAGTAACTATGACTCTCTTAAGGTAGCTAAATGCCTCGTCAACAGGCGAAATACATCGGCAAACTCGAGAAGCTCCCGGCAGGCGTACTGTGAAAGTCTTTATGTCGACAGATAACTGCGTATCGCTTCGGGTGAACTGGCGAGAGAAAGCTTGAAAATGTGACTGTGGTAAAACGGGGAACAATCGGCAAGAGTAACTACGACTCTCTAAAGGTAACCAAATGCCTCGTCCACAGGCGAAATATATCGGCAAACTCGAGAAGCTCCCAGCAGGAGTACTGTGAAGGTCATAATGTCGACAAATAATGGCGTACCGCTTGTGGTGAACGTGGCAGAGTGAGCTTGTAGATGTGACTGTGGTTTAACGGGGAGACACTGGCAGGAGTAACTATGACTCTCTTAAGGTAGCCAAATGCCTCGTCAACAGGCGAAATACATGGGCAAACTGGAGGAGCTACTAGCAGGAGTACTGTGAAAGTCTTTATGTCGACAGATAATGGCGTATCGCTTCAGGTGATGTGGCCAGAGTAAGCTTGTAGACGTGACTGTTGTAGAACGGAGAGCAACTGACAGGTTTAACTATAACTCTCTTAAGGCATCCAAATGGCTCGTCAACACGTGAAATATATCGGCAAACTCGAGAAGCTCCGGGCAGGAGTACTGTGAAAGTCATTATGTTGACAGATAATGGTGTATCGCTTTAGGAGAACTGGCTAGAAGAAGTTTGAAACTGTGACTGTCGTAAAACGGGGAGCAACTGTCAGGAGTAACTATGACTCTCTTAAGGTAGCTAAATGCCTCGTCAACAGGCGAAATACATCGGCAAACTCGAGAAGCTCCCGGCAGGCGTACTGTGAAAGTCTTTATGTCGACAGATAACTGCGTATCGCTTCGGGTGAACTGGCGAGAGAAAGCTGGAAAATGTGACTGTGGTAAAACGGGGAACAATTGGCAAGAGTAACTACGACTCTCTAAAGGTAACCAAATGCCTCGTCCACAGGCGAAATATATCGGCAAACTCGAGAAGCTCCCAGCAGGAGTACTGTGAAGGTCATAATGTCGACAAATAATGGCGTACCGCTTGTGGTGAACGTGGCAGAGTGAGCTTGTAGATGTGACTGTGGTTTAACGGTGAGACACTGGCAGGAGTAACTATGACTCTCTTAAGGTAGCCAAATGCCTCGTCAACAGGCGAAATACATGGGCAAACTGGAGGAGCTACTAGCAGGAGTACTGTGAAAGTCTTTATGTCGACAGATAATGGCGTATCGCTTCAGGTGCTGTGGCCAGAGTAAGCTTGTAGATGTGACTGTTGTAGAACGGAGAGCAACTGACAGGTTTAACTATGACTCTCTTAAGGCATCCAAATGCCTCGTCAACACATGAAATATATCGGCAAACTCGAGACGCTCCGGGCAGGAGTTCTGTGAAAGTCATTATGTTGACAGATAATGGCGTATCGCTTTAGGAGAACTGGCTAGAAGAAGTTTGAAACTGTGACTGTCGTAAAACGGGGAGCAACTGACAGGAGTAACTATGACTCTCTTAAGGTAACTAAATGCCTCGTCAACAGGCGAAATATATCGGCAAACTCGAGAAGCTCCCAGCAGGAGTACTGTGAAGGTCATAATGTCGACAAATAATGGCGTACCGCTTGTGGTGAACGTGGCAGAGTGAGCTTGTAGATGTGACTGTGGTTTAACGGGGAGACACTGGCAGGAGTAACTATGACTCTCTTAAGGTAGCCAAATGCCTCGTCAACAGGCGAAATACATGGGCAAACTGGAGGAGCTACTAGCAGGAGTACTGTGAAAGTCTTTATGTCGACAGATAATGGCGTATCGCTTCAGGTGCTGTGGCCAGAGTAAGCTTGTAGACGTGACTGTTGTAGAACGGAGAGCAACTGACAGGTTTAACTATAACTCTCTTAAGGCATCCAAATGGCTCGTCAACACGTGAAATATATCGGCAAACTCGAGAAGCTCCGGGCAGGAGTACTGTGAAAGTCATTATGTTGACAGATAATGGTGTATCGCTTTAGGAGAACTGGCTAGAAGAAGTTTGAAACTGTGACTGTCGTAAAACGGGGAGCAACTGTCAGGAGTAACTATGACTCTCTTAAGGTAGCTAAATGCCTCGTCAACAGGCGAAATACATCGGCAAACTCGAGAAGCTCCCGGCAGGCGTACTGTGAAAGTCTTTATGTCGACAGATAACTGCGTATCGCTTCGGGTGAACTGGCGAGAGAAAGCTTGAAAATGTGACTGTGGTAAAACGGGGAACAATTGGCAAGAGTAACTACGACTCTCTAAAGGTAACCAAATGCCTCGTCCACAGGCGAAATATATCGGCAAACTCGAGAAGCTCCCAGCAGGAGTACTGTGAAGGTCATAATGTCGACAAATAATGGCGTACCGCTTGTGGTGAACGTGGCAGAGTGAGCTTGTAGATGTGACTGTGGTTTAACGGTGAGACACTGGCAGGAGTAACTATGACTCTCTTAAGGTAGCCAAATGCCTCGTCAACAGGCGAAATACATGGGCAAACTGGAGGAGCTACTAGCAGGAGTACTGTGAAAGTCTTTATGTCGACAGATAATGGCGTATCGCTTCAGGTGCTGTGGCCAGAGTAAGCTTGTAGACGTGACTGTTGTAGAACGGAGAGCAACTGACAGGTTTAACTATAACTCTCTTAAGGCATCCAAATGGCTCGTCAACACGTGAAATATATCGGCAAACTCGAGAAGCTCCGGGCAGGAGTACTGTGAAAGTCATTATGTTGACAGATAATGGTGTATCGCTTTAGGAGAACTGGCTAGAAGAAGTTTGAAACTGTGACTGTCGTAAAACGGGGAGCAACTGTCAGGAGTAACTATGACTCTCTTAAGGTAGCTAAATGCCTCGTCAACAGGCGAAATACATCGGCAAACTCGAGAAGCTCCCGGCAGGCGTACTGTGAAAGTCTTTATGTCGACAGATAACTGCGTATCGCTTCGGGTGAACTGGCGAGAGAAAGCTTGAAAATGTGACTGTGGTAAAACGGGGAACAATTGGCAAGAGTAACTACGACTCTCTAAAGGTAACCAAATGCCTCGTCCACAGGCGAAATATATCGGCAAACTCGAGAAGCTCCCAGCAGGAGTACTGTGAAGGTCATAATGTCGACAAATAATGGCGTACCGCTTGTGGTGAACGTGGCAGAGTGAGCTTGTAGATGTGACTGTGGTTTAACGGTGAGACACTGGCAGGAGTAACTATGACTCTCTTAAGGTAGCCAAATGCCTCGTCAACAGGCGAAATACATGGGCAAACTGGAGGAGCTACTAGCAGGAGTACTGTGAAAGTCTTTATGTCGACAGATAATGGCGTATCGCTTCAGGTGCTGTGGCCAGAGTAAGCTTGTAGACGTGACTGTTGTAGAACGGAGAGCAACTGACAGGTTTAACTATAACTCTCTTAAGGCATCCAAATGGCTCGTCAACACGTGAAATATATCGGCAAACTCGAGAAGCTCCGGGCAGGAGTACTGTGAAAGTCATTATGTTGACAGATAATGGTGTATCGCTTTAGGAGAACTGGCTAGAAGAAGTTTGAAACTGTGACTGTCGTAAAACGGGGAGCAACTGTCAGGAGTAACTATGACTCTCTTAAGGTAGCTAAATGCCTCGTCAACAGGCGAAATACATCGGCAAACTCGAGAAGCTCCCGGCAGGCGTACTGTGAAAGTCTTTATGTCGACAGATAACTGCGTATCGCTTCGGGTGAACTGGCGAGAGAAAGCTTGAAAATGTGACTGTGGTAAAACGGGGAACAATTGGCAAGAGTAACTACGACTCTCTAAAGGTAACCAAATGCCTCGTCCACAGGCGAAATATATCGGCAAACTCGAGAAGCTCCCAGCAGGAGTACTGTGAAGGTCATAATGTCGACAAATAATGGCGTACCGCTTGTGGTGAACGTGGCAGAGTGAGCTTGTAGATGTGACTGTGGTTTAACGGGGAGACACTGGCAGGAGTAACTATGACTCTCTTAAGGTAGCCAAATGCCTCGTCAACAGGCGAAATACATGGGCAAACTGGAGGAGCTACTAGCAGGAGTACTGTGAAAGTCTTTATGTCGACAGATAATGGCGTATCGCTTCAGGTGCTGTGGCCAGAGTAAGCTTGTAGACGTGACTGTTGTAGAACGGAGAGCAACTGACAGGTTTAACTATAACTCTCTTAAGGCATCCAAATGGCTCGTCAACACGTGAAATATATCTGCAAACTCGAGAAGCTCCGGGCAGGAGTACTGTGAAAGTCATTATGTTGACAGATAATGGTGTATCGCTTTAGGAGAACTGGCTAGAAGAAGTTTGAAACTGTGACTGTCGTAAAACGGGGAGCAACTGTCAGGAGTAACTATGACTCTCTTAAGGTAGCTAAATGCCTCGTCAACAGGCGAAATACATCGGCAAACTCGAGAAGCTCCCGGCAGGCGTACTGTGAAAGTCTTTATGTCGACAGATAACTGCGTATCGCTTCGGGTGAACTGGCGAGAGAAAGCTTGAAAATGTGACTGTGGTAAAACGGGGAACAATTGGCAAGAGTAACTACGACTCTCTAAAGGTAACCAAATGCCTCGTCCACAGGCGAAATATATCGGCAAACTCGAGAAGCTCCCAGCAGGAGTACTGTGAAGGTCATAATGTCGACAAATAATGGCGTACCGCTTGTGGTGAACGTGGCAGAGTGAGCTTGTAGATGTGACTGTGGTTTAACGGGGAGACACTGGCAGGAGTAACTATGACTCTCTTAAGGTAGCCAAATGCCTCGTCAACAGGCGAAATACATGGGCAAACTGGAGGAGCTACTAGCAGGAGTACTGTGAAAGTCTTTATGTCGACAGATAATGGCGTATCGCTTCAGGTGATGTGGCCAGAGTAAGCTTGTAGACGTGACTGTTGTAGAACGGAGAGCAACTGACAGGTTTAACTATAACTCTCTTAAGGCATCCAAATGGCTCGTCAACACGTGAAATATATCGGCAAACTCGAGAAGCTCCGGGCAGGAGTACTGTGAAAGTCATTATGTTGACAGATAATGGTGTATCGCTTTAGGAGAACTGGCTAGAAGAAGTTTGTAACTGTGACTGTCGTAAAACGGGGTGCAACTGACAGGAGTAACTATGACTCTCTTAAGGTAGCTAAATGCCTCGTCAACAGGCGAAATACATCGGCAAACTCGAGAAGCTCCCGGCAGGCGTACTGTGAAAGTCTTTATGTCGACAGATAACTGCGTATCGCTTCGGGTGAACTGGCGAGAGAAAGCTTGAAAATGTGACTGTGGTAAAACGGGGAACAATCGGCAAGAGTAACTACGACTCTCTAAAGGTAACCAAATGCCTCGTCCACAGGCGAAATATATCGGCAAACTCGAGAAGCTCCCAGCAGGAGTACTGTGAAGGTCATAATGTCGACAAATAATGGCGTACCGCTTGTGGTGAACGTGGCAGAGTGAGCTTGTAGATGTGACTGTGGTTTAACGGGGAGACACTGGCAGGAGTAACTATGACTCTCTTAAGGTAGCCAAATGCCTCGTCAACAGGCGAAATACATGGGCAAACTGGAGGAGCTACTAGCAGGAGTACTGTGAAAGTCTTTATGTCGACAGATAATGGCGTATCGCTTCACGTGATGTGGCCAGAGTAAGCTTGTAGACGTGACTGTTGTAGAACGGAGAGCAACTGACAGGTTTAACTATAACTCTCTTAAGGCATCCAAATGGCTCGTCAACACGTGAAATATATCGGCAAACTCGAGAAGCTCCGGGCAGGAGTACTGTGAAAGTCATTATGTTGACAGATAATGGTGTATCGCTTTAGGAGAACTGGCTAGAAGAAGTTTGAAACTGTGACTGTCGTAAAACGGGGAGCAACTGTCAGGAGTAACTATGACTCTCTTAAGGTAGCTAAATGCCTCGTCAACAGGCGAAATACATCGGCAAACTCGAGAAGCTCCCGGCAGGCGTACTGTGAAAGTCTTTATGTCGACAGATAACTGCGTATCGCTTCGGGTGAACTGGCGAGAGAAAGCTGGAAAATGTGACTGTGGTAAAACGGGGAACAATTGGCAAGAGTAACTACGACTCTCTAAAGGTAACCAAATGCCTCGTCCACAGGCGAAATATATCGGCAAACTCGAGAAGCTCCCAGCAGGAGTACTGTGAAGGTCATAATGTCGACAAATAATGGCGTACCGCTTGTGGTGAACGTGGCAGAGTGAGCTTGTAGATGTGACTGTGGTTTAACGGTGAGACACTGGCAGGAGTAACTATGACTCTCTTAAGGTAGCCAAATGCCTCGTCAACAGGCGAAATACATGGGCAAACTGGAGGAGCTACTAGCAGGAGTACTGTGAAAGTCTTTATGTCGACAGATAATGGCGTATCGCTTCAGGTGCTGTGGCCAGAGTAAGCTTGTAGATGTGACTGTTGTAGAACGGAGAGCAACTGACAGGTTTAACTATGACTCTCTTAAGGCATCCAAATGCCTCGTCAACACATGAAATATATCGGCAAACTCGAGACGCTCCGGGCAGGAGTTCTGTGAAAGTCATTATGTTGACAGATAATGGCGTATCGCTTTAGGAGAACTGGCTAGAAGAAGTTTGAAACTGTGACTGTCGTAAAACGGGGAGCAACTGACAGGAGTAACTATGACTCTCTTAAGGTAACTAAATGCCTCGTCAACAGGCGAAATATATCGGCAAACTCGAGAAGCTCCCAGCAGGAGTACTGTGAAGGTCATAATGTCGACAAATAATGGCGTACCGCTTGTGGTGAACGTGGCAGAGTGAGCTTGTAGATGTGACTGTGGTTTAACGGTGAGACACTGGCAGGAGTAACTATGACTCTCTTAAGGTAGCCAAATGCCTCGTCAACAGGCGAAATACATGGGCAAACTGGAGGAGCTACTAGCAGGAGTACTGTGAAAGTCTTTATGTCGACAGATAATGGCGTATCGCTTCAGGTGCTGTGGCCAGAGTAAGCTTGTAGACGTGACTGTTGTAGAACGGAGAGCAACTGACAGGTTTAACTATAACTCTCTTAAGGCATCCAAATGGCTCGTCAACACGTGAAATATATCTGCAAACTCGAGAAGCTCCGGGCAGGAGTACTGTGAAAGTCATTATGTTGACAGATAATGGTGTATCGCTTTAGGAGAACTGGCTAGAAGAAGTTTGAAACTGTGACTGTCGTAAAACGGGGAGCAACTGTCAGGAGTAACTATGACTCTCTTAAGGTAGCTAAATGCCTCGTCAACAGGCGAAATACATCGGCAAACTCGAGAAGCTCCCGGCAGGCGTACTGTGAAAGTCTTTATGTCGACAGATAACTGCGTATCGCTTCGGGTGAACTGGCGAGAGAAAGCTTGAAAATGTGACTGTGGTAAAACGGGGAACAATTGGCAAGAGTAACTACGACTCTCTAAAGGTAACCAAATGCCTCGTCCACAGGCGAAATATATCGGCAAACTCGAGAAGCTCCCAGCAGGAGTACTGTGAAGGTCATAATGTCGACAAATAATGGCGTACCGCTTGTGGTGAACGTGGCAGAGTGAGCTTGTAGATGTGACTGTGGTTTAACGGGGAGACACTGGCAGGAGTAACTATGACTCTCTTAAGGTAGCCAAATGCCTCGTCAACAGGCGAAATACATGGGCAAACTGGAGGAGCTACTAGCAGGAGTACTGTGAAAGTCTTTATGTCGACAGATAATGGCGTATCGCTTCAGGTGATGTGGCCAGAGTAAGCTTGTAGACGTGACTGTTGTAGAACGGAGAGCAACTGACAGGTTTAACTATAACTCTCTTAAGGCATCCAAATGGCTCGTCAACACGTGAAATATATCGGCAAACTCGAGAAGCTCCGGGCAGGAGTACTGTGAAAGTCATTATGTTGACAGATAATGGTGTATCGCTTTAGGAGAACTGGCTAGAAGAAGTTTGTAACTGTGACTGTCGTAAAACGGGGTGCAACTGACAGGAGTAACTATGACTCTCTTAAGGTAGCTAAATGCCTCGTCAACAGGCGAAATACATCGGCAAACTCGAGAAGCTCCCGGCAGGCGTACTGTGAAAGTCTTTATGTCGACAGATAACTGCGTATCGCTTCGGGTGAACTGGCGAGAGAAAGCTTGAAAATGTGACTGTGGTAAAACGGGGAACAATCGGCAAGAGTAACTACGACTCTCTAAAGGTAACCAAATGCCTCGTCCACAGGCGAAATATATCGGCAAACTCGAGAAGCTCCCAGCAGGAGTACTGTGAAGGTCATAATGTCGACAAATAATGGCGTACCGCTTGTGGTGAACGTGGCAGAGTGAGCTTGTAGATGTGACTGTGGTTTAACGGGGAGACACTGGCAGGAGTAACTATGACTCTCTTAAGGTAGCCAAATGCCTCGTCAACAGGCGAAATACATGGGCAAACTGGAGGAGCTACTAGCAGGAGTACTGTGAAAGTCTTTATGTCGACAGATAATGGCGTATCGCTTCACGTGATGTGGCCAGAGTAAGCTTGTAGACGTGACTGTTGTAGAACGGAGAGCAACTGACAGGTTTAACTATAACTCTCTTAAGGCATCCAAATGGCTCGTCAACACGTGAAATATATCGGCAAACTCGAGAAGCTCCGGGCAGGAGTACTGTGAAAGTCATTATGTTGACAGATAATGGTGTATCGCTTTAGGAGAACTGGCTAGAAGAAGTTTGAAACTGTGACTGTCGTAAAACGGGGAGCAACTGTCAGGAGTAACTATGACTCTCTTAAGGTAGCTAAATGCCTCGTCAACAGGCGAAATACATCGGCAAACTCGAGAAGCTCCCGGCAGGCGTACTGTGAAAGTCTTTATGTCGACAGATAACTGCGTATCGCTTCGGGTGAACTGGCGAGAGAAAGCTGGAAAATGTGACTGTGGTAAAACGGGGAACAATTGGCAAGAGTAACTACGACTCTCTAAAGGTAACCAAATGCCTCGTCCACAGGCGAAATATATCGGCAAACTCGAGAAGCTCCCAGCAGGAGTACTGTGAAGGTCATAATGTCGACAAATAATGGCGTACCGCTTGTGGTGAACGTGGCAGAGTGAGCTTGTAGATGTGACTGTGGTTTAACGGTGAGACACTGGCAGGAGTAACTATGACTCTCTTAAGGTAGCCAAATGCCTCGTCAACAGGCGAAATACATGGGCAAACTGGAGGAGCTACTAGCAGGAGTACTGTGAAAGTCTTTATGTCGACAGATAATGGCGTATCGCTTCAGGTGCTGTGGCCAGAGTAAGCTTGTAGATGTGACTGTTGTAGAACGGAGAGCAACTGACAGGTTTAACTATGACTCTCTTAAGGCATCCAAATGCCTCGTCAACACATGAAATATATCGGCAAACTCGAGACGCTCCGGGCAGGAGTTCTGTGAAAGTCATTATGTTGACAGATAATGGCGTATCGCTTTAGGAGAACTGGCTAGAAGAAGTTTGAAACTGTGACTGTCGTAAAACGGGGAGCAACTGACAGGAGTAACTATGACTCTCTTAAGGTAACTAAATGCCTCGTCAACAGGCGAAATATATCGGCAAACTCGAGAAGCTCCCAGCAGGAGTACTGTGAAGGTCATAATGTCGACAAATAATGGCGTACCGCTTGTGGTGAACGTGGCAGAGTGAGCTTGTAGATGTGACTGTGGTTTAACGGTGAGACACTGGCAGGAGTAACTATGACTCTCTTAAGGTAGCCAAATGCCTCGTCAACAGGCGAAATACATGGGCAAACTGGAGGAGCTACTAGCAGGAGTACTGTGAAAGTCTTTATGTCGACAGATAATGGCGTATCGCTTCAGGTGCTGTGGCCAGAGTAAGCTTGTAGACGTGACTGTTGTAGAACGGAGAGCAACTGACAGGTTTAACTATAACTCTCTTAAGGCATCCAAATGGCTCGTCAACACGTGAAATATATCGGCAAACTCGAGAAGCTCCGGGCAGGAGTACTGTGAAAGTCATTATGTTGACAGATAATGGTGTATCGCTTTAGGAGAACTGGCTAGAAGAAGTTTGAAACTGTGACTGTCGTAAAACGGGGAGCAACTGTCAGGAGTAACTATGACTCTCTTAAGGTAGCTAAATGCCTCGTCAACAGGCGAAATACATCGGCAAACTCGAGAAGCTCCCGGCAGGCGTACTGTGAAAGTCTTTATGTCGACAGATAACTGCGTATCGCTTCGGGTGAACTGGCGAGAGAAAGCTTGAAAATGTGACTGTGGTAAAACGGGGAACAATTGGCAAGAGTAACTACGACTCTCTAAAGGTAACCAAATGCCTCGTCCACAGGCGAAATATATCGGCAAACTCGAGAAGCTCCCAGCAGGAGTACTGTGAAGGTCATAATGTCGACAAATAATGGCGTACCGCTTGTGGTGAACGTGGCAGAGTGAGCTTGTAGATGTGACTGTGGTTTAACGGGGAGACACTGGCAGGAGTAACTATGACTCTCTTAAGGTAGCCAAATGCCTCGTCAACAGGCGAAATACATGGGCAAACTGGAGGAGCTACTAGCAGGAGTACTGTGAAAGTCTTTATGTCGACAGATAATGGCGTATCGCTTCAGGTGATGTGGCCAGAGTAAGCTTGTAGACGTGACTGTTGTAGAACGGAGAGCAACTGACAGGTTTAACTATAACTCTCTTAAGGCATCCAAATGGCTCGTCAACACGTGAAATATATCGGCAAACTCGAGAAGCTCCGGGCAGGAGTACTGTGAAAGTCATTATGTTGACAGATAATGGTGTATCGCTTTAGGAGAACTGGCTAGAAGAAGTTTGTAACTGTGACTGTCGTAAAACGGGGTGCAACTGACAGGAGTAACTATGACTCTCTTAAGGTAGCTAAATGCCTCGTCAACAGGCGAAATACATCGGCAAACTCGAGAAGCTCCCGGCAGGCGTACTGTGAAAGTCTTTATGTCGACAGATAACTGCGTATCGCTTCGGGTGAACTGGCGAGAGAAAGCTTGAAAATGTGACTGTGGTAAAACGGGGAACAATCGGCAAGAGTAACTACGACTCTCTAAAGGTAACCAAATGCCTCGTCCACAGGCGAAATATATCGGCAAACTCGAGAAGCTCCCAGCAGGAGTACTGTGAAGGTCATAATGTCGACAAATAATGGCGTACCGCTTGTGGTGAACGTGGCAGAGTGAGCTTGTAGATGTGACTGTGGTTTAACGGGGAGACACTGGCAGGAGTAACTATGACTCTCTTAAGGTAGCCAAATGCCTCGTCAACAGGCGAAATACATGGGCAAACTGGAGGAGCTACTAGCAGGAGTACTGTGAAAGTCTTTATGTCGACAGATAATGGCGTATCGCTTCACGTGATGTGGCCAGAGTAAGCTTGTAGACGTGACTGTTGTAGAACGGAGAGCAACTGACAGGTTTAACTATAACTCTCTTAAGGCATCCAAATGGCTCGTCAACACGTGAAATATATCGGCAAACTCGAGAAGCTCCGGGCAGGAGTACTGTGAAAGTCATTATGTTGACAGATAATGGTGTATCGCTTTAGGAGAACTGGCTAGAAGAAGTTTGAAACTGTGACTGTCGTAAAACGGGGAGCAACTGTCAGGAGTAACTATGACTCTCTTAAGGTAGCTAAATGCCTCGTCAACAGGCGAAATACATCGGCAAACTCGAGAAGCTCCCGGCAGGCGTACTGTGAAAGTCTTTATGTCGACAGATAACTGCGTATCGCTTCGGGTGAACTGGCGAGAGAAAGCTGGAAAATGTGACTGTGGTAAAACGGGGAACAATTGGCAAGAGTAACTACGACTCTCTAAAGGTAACCAAATGCCTCGTCCACAGGCGAAATATATCGGCAAACTCGAGAAGCTCCCAGCAGGAGTACTGTGAAGGTCATAATGTCGACAAATAATGGCGTACCGCTTGTGGTGAACGTGGCAGAGTGAGCTTGTAGATGTGACTGTGGTTTAACGGTGAGACACTGGCAGGAGTAACTATGACTCTCTTAAGGTAGCCAAATGCCTCGTCAACAGGCGAAATACATGGGCAAACTGGAGGAGCTACTAGCAGGAGTACTGTGAAAGTCTTTATGTCGACAGATAATGGCGTATCGCTTCAGGTGCTGTGGCCAGAGTAAGCTTGTAGATGTGACTGTTGTAGAACGGAGAGCAACTGACAGGTTTAACTATGACTCTCTTAAGGCATCCAAATGCCTCGTCAACACATGAAATATATCGGCAAACTCGAGACGCTCCGGGCAGGAGTTCTGTGAAAGTCATTATGTTGACAGATAATGGCGTATCGCTTTAGGAGAACTGGCTAGAAGAAGTTTGAAACTGTGACTGTCGTAAAACGGGGAGCAACTGACAGGAGTAACTATGACTCTCTTAAGGTAACTAAATGCCTCGTCAACAGGCGAAATATATCGGCAAACTCGAGAAGCTCCCAGCAGGAGTACTGTGAAGGTCATAATGTCGACAAATAATGGCGTACCGCTTGTGGTGAACGTGGCAGTGTGAGCTTGTAGATGTGACTGTGGTTTAACGGGGAGACACTGGCAGGAGTAACTATGACTCTCTTAAGGTAGCCAAATGCCTCGTCAACAGGCGAAATACATGGGCAAACTGGAGGAGCTACTAGCAGGAGTACTGTGAAAGTCTTTATGTCGTCAGATAATGGCGTATCGCCTCAGGTGCTGTGGCCAGAGTAAGCTTGTAGATGTGACTGTTGTAGAACGGAGAGCAACTGACAGGTTTAACTATAACTCTCTTAAGGCATCCAAATGCCTCGTCAACACATGAAATATATCGGCAAACTCGAGAAGCTCCGGGCAGGAGTTCTGTGAAAGTCATTATGTTGACAGATAATGGCGTATCGCTTTAGGAGAACTGGCTAGAAGAAGTTTGAAACTGTGACTGTCGTAAAACGGGGAGCAACTGACAGGAGTAACTATGACTCTCTTAAGGTAACTAAATGCCTCGTCAACAGGCGAAATATATCGGCAAACTCGAGAAGCTCCCAGCAGGAGTACTGTGAAAGTCTTTATGTCGACAGATAACTGCGTATCGCTTCGGGTGAACTGGCGAGAGAAAGCTGGAAAATGTGACTGTGGTAAAACGGGGAACAATTGGCAAGAGTAACTACGACTCTCTAAAGGTAACCAAATGCCTCGTCCACAGGCGAAATATATCGGCAAACTCGAGAAGCTCCCAGCAGGAGTACTGTGAAGGTCATAATGTCGACAAATAATGGCGTACCGCTTGTGGTGAACGTGGCAGAGTGAGCTTGTAGATGTGACTGTGGTTTAACGGTGAGACACTGGCAGGAGTAACTATGACTCTCTTAAGGTAGCCAAATGCCTCGTCAACAGGCGAAATACATGGGCAAACTGGAGGAGCTACTAGCAGGAGTACTGTGAAAGTCTTTATGTCGACAGATAATGGCGTATCGCTTCAGGTGCTGTGGCCAGAGTAAGCTTGTAGATGTGACTGTTGTAGAACGGAGAGCAACTGACAGGTTTAACTATGACTCTCTTAAGGCATCCAAATGCCTCGTCAACACATGAAATATATCGGCAAACTCGAGACGCTCCGGGCAGGAGTTCTGTGAAAGTCATTATGTTGACAGATAATGGCGTATCGCTTTAGGAGAACTGGCTAGAAGAAGTTTGAAACTGTGACTGTCGTAAAACGGGGAGCAACTGACAGGAGTAACTATGACTCTCTTAAGGTAACTAAATGCCTCGTCAACAGGCGAAATATATCGGCAAACTCGAGAAGCTCCCAGCAGGAGTACTGTGAAGGTCATAATGTCGACAAATAATGGCGTACCGCTTGTGGTGAACGTGGCAGAGTGAGCTTGTAGATGTGACTGTGGTTTAACGGTGAGACACTGGCAGGAGTAACTATGACTCTCTTAAGGTAGCCAAATGCCTCGTCAACAGGCGAAATACATGGGCAAACTGGAGGAGCTACTAGCAGGAGTACTGTGAAAGTCTTTATGTCGACAGATAATGGCGTATCGCTTCAGGTGCTGTGGCCAGAGTAAGCTTGTAGACGTGACTGTTGTAGAACGGAGAGCAACTGACAGGTTTAACTATAACTCTCTTAAGGCATCCAAATGGCTCGTCAACACGTGAAATATATCGGCAAACTCGAGAAGCTCCG
Source organism: Schistocerca serialis cubense (assembly GCF_023864345.2). Lineage (NCBI taxonomy): Eukaryota > Metazoa > Arthropoda > Insecta > Orthoptera > Acrididae > Schistocerca > Schistocerca serialis. The sequence continues at coordinate 27,836 of NW_026047803.1, forward strand.
GGCAGGAGTACTGTGAAAGTCATTATGTTGACAGATAATGGTGTATCGCTTTAGGAGAACTGGCTAGAAGAAGTTTGAAACTGTGACTGTCGTAAAACGGGGAGCAACTGTCAGGAGTAACTATGACTCTCTTAAGGTAGCTAAATGCCTCGTCAACAGGCGAAATACATCGGCAAACTCGAGAAGCTCCCGGCAGGCGTACTGTGAAAGTCTTTATGTCGACAGATAACTGCGTATCGCTTCGGGTGAACTGGCGAGAGAAAGCTTGAAAATGTGACTGTGGTAAAACGGGGAACAATTGGCAAGAGTAACTACGACTCTCTAAAGGTAACCAAATGCCTCGTCCACAGGCGAAATATATCGGCAAACTCGAGAAGCTCCCAGCAGGAGTACTGTGAAGGTCATAATGTCGACAAATAATGGCGTACCGCTTGTGGTGAACGTGGCAGAGTGAGCTTGTAGATGTGACTGTGGTTTAACGGGGAGACACTGGCAGGAGTAACTATGACTCTCTTAAGGTAGCCAAATGCCTCGTCAACAGGCGAAATACATGGGCAAACTGGAGGAGCTACTAGCAGGAGTACTGTGAAAGTCTTTATGTCGACAGATAATGGCGTATCGCTTCAGGTGATGTGGCCAGAGTAAGCTTGTAGACGTGACTGTTGTAGAACGGAGAGCAACTGACAGGTTTAACTATAACTCTCTTAAGGCATCCAAATGGCTCGTCAACACGTGAAATATATCGGCAAACTCGAGAAGCTCCGGGCAGGAGTACTGTGAAAGTCATTATGTTGACAGATAATGGTGTATCGCTTTAGGAGAACTGGCTAGAAGAAGTTTGTAACTGTGACTGTCGTAAAACGGGGTGCAACTGACAGGAGTAACTATGACTCTCTTAAGGTAGCTAAATGCCTCGTCAACAGGCGAAATACATCGGCAAACTCGAGAAGCTCCCGGCAGGCGTACTGTGAAAGTCTTTATGTCGACAGATAACTGCGTATCGCTTCGGGTGAACTGGCGAGAGAAAGCTTGAAAATGTGACTGTGGTAAAACGGGGAACAATCGGCAAGAGTAACTACGACTCTCTAAAGGTAACCAAATGCCTCGTCCACAGGCGAAATATATCGGCAAACTCGAGAAGCTCCCAGCAGGAGTACTGTGAAGGTCATAATGTCGACAAATAATGGCGTACCGCTTGTGGTGAACGTGGCAGAGTGAGCTTGTAGATGTGACTGTGGTTTAACGGGGAGACACTGGCAGGAGTAACTATGACTCTCTTAAGGTAGCCAAATGCCTCGTCAACAGGCGAAATACATGGGCAAACTGGAGGAGCTACTAGCAGGAGTACTGTGAAAGTCTTTATGTCGACAGATAATGGCGTATCGCTTCACGTGATGTGGCCAGAGTAAGCTTGTAGACGTGACTGTTGTAGAACGGAGAGCAACTGACAGGTTTAACTATAACTCTCTTAAGGCATCCAAATGGCTCGTCAACACGTGAAATATATCGGCAAACTCGAGAAGCTCCGGGCAGGAGTACTGTGAAAGTCATTATGTTGACAGATAATGGTGTATCGCTTTAGGAGAACTGGCTAGAAGAAGTTTGAAACTGTGACTGTCGTAAAACGGGGAGCAACTGTCAGGAGTAACTATGACTCTCTTAAGGTAGCTAAATGCCTCGTCAACAGGCGAAATACATCGGCAAACTCGAGAAGCTCCCGGCAGGCGTACTGTGAAAGTCTTTATGTCGACAGATAACTGCGTATCGCTTCGGGTGAACTGGCGAGAGAAAGCTGGAAAATGTGACTGTGGTAAAACGGGGAACAATTGGCAAGAGTAACTACGACTCTCTAAAGGTAACCAAATGCCTCGTCCACAGGCGAAATATATCGGCAAACTCGAGAAGCTCCCAGCAGGAGTACTGTGAAGGTCATAATGTCGACAAATAATGGCGTACCGCTTGTGGTGAACGTGGCAGAGTGAGCTTGTAGATGTGACTGTGGTTTAACGGTGAGACACTGGCAGGAGTAACTATGACTCTCTTAAGGTAGCCAAATGCCTCGTCAACAGGCGAAATACATGGGCAAACTGGAGGAGCTACTAGCAGGAGTACTGTGAAAGTCTTTATGTCGACAGATAATGGCGTATCGCTTCAGGTGCTGTGGCCAGAGTAAGCTTGTAGATGTGACTGTTGTAGAACGGAGAGCAACTGACAGGTTTAACTATGACTCTCTTAAGGCATCCAAATGCCTCGTCAACACATGAAATATATCGGCAAACTCGAGACGCTCCGGGCAGGAGTTCTGTGAAAGTCATTATGTTGACAGATAATGGCGTATCGCTTTAGGAGAACTGGCTAGAAGAAGTTTGAAACTGTGACTGTCGTAAAACGGGGAGCAACTGACAGGAGTAACTATGACTCTCTTAAGGTAACTAAATGCCTCGTCAACAGGCGAAATATATCGGCAAACTCGAGAAGCTCCCAGCAGGAGTACTGTGAAGGTCATAATGTCGACAAATAATGGCGTACCGCTTGTGGTGAACGTGGCAGTGTGAGCTTGTAGATGTGACTGTGGTTTAACGGGGAGACACTGGCAGGAGTAACTATGACTCTCTTAAGGTAGCCAAATGCCTCGTCAACAGGCGAAATACATGGGCAAACTGGAGGAGCTACTAGCAGGAGTACTGTGAAAGTCTTTATGTCGTCAGATAATGGCGTATCGCCTCAGGTGCTGTGGCCAGAGTAAGCTTGTAGATGTGACTGTTGTAGAACGGAGAGCAACTGACAGGTTTAACTATAACTCTCTTAAGGCATCCAAATGCCTCGTCAACACATGAAATATATCGGCAAACTCGAGAAGCTCCGGGCAGGAGTTCTGTGAAAGTCATTATGTTGACAGATAATGGCGTATCGCTTTAGGAGAACTGGCTAGAAGAAGTTTGAAACTGTGACTGTCGTAGATGTGACTGTGGTTTAACGGGGAGACACTGGCAGGAGTAACTATGACTCTCTTAAGGTAGCTAAATGCCTCGTCAACAGGCGAAATACATCGGCAAACTCGAGAAGCTCCCGGCAGGCGTACTGTGAAAGTCTTTATGGCGACAGATAACTGCGTATCGCTTCAGGTGAACTGGCGAGAGAAAGCTTGAAAATGTGACTGTGGTAAAACGGGGAACAATTGGCAAGAGTAACTACGACTCTCTAAAGGTAACCAAATGCCTCGTCCACAGGCGAAATATATCGGCAAACTCGAGAAGCTCCCAGCAGGAGTACTGTGAAGGTCATAATGTCGACAAATAATGGCGTACCGCTTGTGGTGAACGTGGCAGAGTGAGCTTGTAGATGTGACTGTGGTTTAACGGGGAGACACTAGCAGGAGTAACTATGACTCTCTTAAGGTAGCCAAATGCCTCGTCAACAGGCGAAATACATCGGCAAACTGGAGGAGCAACTAGCATGAGTACTGTGAAAGTCTTTATGTCGACAGATAATTGCGTATCGCTTCAGGTGAACTGGCGAGAGAAAGCTTGAAAATGTGACTGTGGTAAAACGGGGAACAATTGGCAAGAGTAACTACGACTCTCTAAAGGTAACCAAATGCCTCGTCCACAGGCGAAATATATCGGCAAACTCGAGAAGCTCCCAGCAGGAGTACTGTGAAGGTCATAATGTCGACAAATAATGGCGTACCGCTTGTGGTGAACGTGGCAGAGTGAGCTTGTAGATGTGACTGTGGTTTAACGGTGAGACACTGGCAGGAGTAACTATGACTCTCTTAAGGTAGCCAAATGCCTCGTCAACAGGCGAAATACATGGGCAAACTGGAGGAGCTACTAGCAGGAGTACTGTGAAAGTCTTTATGTCGACAGATAATGGCGTATCGCTTCAGGTGCTGTGGCCAGAGTAAGCTTGTAGATGTGACTGTTGTAGAACGGAGAGCAACTGACAGGTTTAACTATGACTCTCTTAAGGCATCCAAATGCCTCGTCAACACATGAAATATATCGGCAAACTCGAGACGCTCCGGGCAGGAGTTCTGTGAAAGTCATTATGTTGACAGATAATGGCGTATCGCTTTAGGAGAACTGGCTAGAAGAAGTTTGAAACTGTGACTGTCGTAAAACGGGGAGCAACTGACAGGAGTAACTATGACTCTCTTAAGGTAACTAAATGCCTCGTCAACAGGCGAAATATATCGGCAAACTCGAGAAGCTCCCAGCAGGAGTACTGTGAAGGTCATAATGTCGACAAATAATGGCGTACCGCTTGTGGTGAACGTGGCAGAGTGAGCTTGTAGATGTGACTGTGGTTTAACGGGGAGACACTGGCAGGAGTAACTATGACTCTCTTAAGGTAGCCAAATGCCTCGTCAACAGGCGAAATACATGGGCAAACTGGAGGAGCTACTAGCAGGAGTACTGTGAAAGTCTTTATGTCGACAGATAATGGCGTATCGCTTCACGTGATGTGGCCAGAGTAAGCTTGTAGACGTGACTGTTGTAGAACGGAGAGCAACTGACAGGTTTAACTATAACTCTCTTAAGGCATCCAAATGGCTCGTCAACACGTGAAATATATCGGCAAACTCGAGAAGCTCCGGGCAGGAGTACTGTGAAAGTCATTATGTTGACAGATAATGGTGTATCGCTTTAGGAGAACTGGCTAGAAGAAGTTTGAAACTGTGACTGTCGTAAAACGGGGAGCAACTGTCAGGAGTAACTATGACTCTCTTAAGGTAGCTAAATGCCTCGTCAACAGGCGAAATACATCGGCAAACTCGAGAAGCTCCCGGCAGGCGTACTGTGAAAGTCTTTATGTCGACAGATAACTGCGTATCGCTTCGGGTGAACTGGCGAGAGAAAGCTGGAAAATGTGACTGTGGTAAAACGGGGAACAATTGGCAAGAGTAACTACGACTCTCTAAAGGTAACCAAATGCCTCGTCCACAGGCGAAATATATCGGCAAACTCGAGAAGCTCCCAGCAGGAGTACTGTGAAGGTCATAATGTCGACAAATAATGGCGTACCGCTTGTGGTGAACGTGGCAGAGTGAGCTTGTAGATGTGACTGTGGTTTAACGGTGAGACACTGGCAGGAGTAACTATGACTCTCTTAAGGTAGCCAAATGCCTCGTCAACAGGCGAAATACATGGGCAAACTGGAGGAGCTACTAGCAGGAGTACTGTGAAAGTCTTTATGTCGACAGATAATGGCGTATCGCTTCAGGTGCTGTGGCCAGAGTAAGCTTGTAGATGTGACTGTTGTAGAACGGAGAGCAACTGACAGGTTTAACTATGACTCTCTTAAGGCATCCAAATGCCTCGTCAACACATGAAATATATCGGCAAACTCGAGACGCTCCGGGCAGGAGTTCTGTGAAAGTCATTATGTTGACAGATAATGGCGTATCGCTTTAGGAGAACTGGCTAGAAGAAGTTTGAAACTGTGACTGTCGTAAAACGGGGAGCAACTGACAGGAGTAACTATGACTCTCTTAAGGTAACTAAATGCCTCGTCAACAGGCGAAATATATCGGCAAACTCGAGAAGCTCCCAGCAGGAGTACTGTGAAGGTCATAATGTCGACAAATAATGGCGTACCGCTTGTGGTGAACGTGGCAGTGTGAGCTTGTAGATGTGACTGTGGTTTAACGGGGAGACACTGGCAGGAGTAACTATGACTCTCTTAAGGTAGCCAAATGCCTCGTCAACAGGCGAAATACATGGGCAAACTGGAGGAGCTACTAGCAGGAGTACTGTGAAAGTCTTTATGTCGTCAGATAATGGCGTATCGCCTCAGGTGCTGTGGCCAGAGTAAGCTTGTAGATGTGACTGTTGTAGAACGGAGAGCAACTGACAGGTTTAACTATAACTCTCTTAAGGCATCCAAATGCCTCGTCAACACATGAAATATATCGGCAAACTCGAGAAGCTCCGGGCAGGAGTTCTGTGAAAGTCATTATGTTGACAGATAATGGCGTATCGCTTTAGGAGAACTGGCTAGAAGAAGTTTGAAACTGTGACTGTCGTAGATGTGACTGTGGTTTAACGGGGAGACACTGGCAGGAGTAACTATGACTCTCTTAAGGTAGCTAAATGCCTCGTCAACAGGCGAAATACATCGGCAAACTCGAGAAGCTCCCGGCAGGCGTACTGTGAAAGTCTTTATGGCGACAGATAACTGCGTATCGCTTCAGGTGAACTGGCGAGAGAAAGCTTGAAAATGTGACTGTGGTAAAACGGGGAACAATTGGCAAGAGTAACTACGACTCTCTAAAGGTAACCAAATGCCTCGTCCACAGGCGAAATATATCGGCAAACTCGAGAAGCTCCCAGCAGGAGTACTGTGAAGGTCATAATGTCGACAAATAATGGCGTACCGCTTGTGGTGAACGTGGCAGAGTGAGCTTGTAGATGTGACTGTGGTTTAACGGGGAGACACTAGCAGGAGTAACTATGACTCTCTTAAGGTAGCCAAATGCCTCGTCAACAGGCGAAATACATCGGCAAACTGGAGGAGCAACTAGCATGAGTACTGTGAAAGTCTTTATGTCGACAGATAATTGCGTATCGCTTCAGGTGAACTGGCGAGAGAAAGCTTGAAAATGTGACTGTGGTAAAACGGGGAACAATTGGCAAGAGTAACTACGACTCTCTAAAGGTAACCAAATGCCTCGTCCACAGGCGAAATATATCGGCAAACTCGAGAAGCTCCCAGCAGGAGTACTGTGAAGGTCATAATGTCGACAAATAATGGCGTACCGCTTGTGGTGAACGTGGCAGAGTGAGCTTGTAGATGTGACTGTGGTTTAACGGTGAGACACTGGCAGGAGTAACTATGACTCTCTTAAGGTAGCCAAATGCCTCGTCAACAGGCGAAATACATGGGCAAACTGGAGGAGCTACTAGCAGGAGTACTGTGAAAGTCTTTATGTCGACAGATAATGGCGTATCGCTTCAGGTGCTGTGGCCAGAGTAAGCTTGTAGATGTGACTGTTGTAGAACGGAGAGCAACTGACAGGTTTAACTATGACTCTCTTAAGGCATCCAAATGCCTCGTCAACACATGAAATATATCGGCAAACTCGAGACGCTCCGGGCAGGAGTTCTGTGAAAGTCATTATGTTGACAGATAATGGCGTATCGCTTTAGGAGAACTGGCTAGAAGAAGTTTGAAACTGTGACTGTCGTAAAACGGGGAGCAACTGACAGGAGTAACTATGACTCTCTTAAGGTAACTAAATGCCTCGTCAACAGGCGAAATATATCGGCAAACTCGAGAAGCTCCCAGCAGGAGTACTGTGAAGGTCATAATGTCGACAAATAATGGCGTACCGCTTGTGGTGAACGTGGCAGAGTGAGCTTGTAGATGTGACTGTGGTTTAACGGGGAGACACTGGCAGGAGTAACTATGACTCTCTTAAGGTAGCCAAATGCCTCGTCAACAGGCGAAATACATGGGCAAACTGGAGGAGCTACTAGCAGGAGTACTGTGAAAGTCTTTATGTCGACAGATAATGGCGTATCGCTTCACGTGATGTGGCCAGAGTAAGCTTGTAGACGTGACTGTTGTAGAACGGAGAGCAACTGACAGGTTTAACTATAACTCTCTTAAGGCATCCAAATGGCTCGTCAACACGTGAAATATATCGGCAAACTCGAGAAGCTCCGGGCAGGAGTACTGTGAAAGTCATTATGTTGACAGATAATGGTGTATCGCTTTAGGAGAACTGGCTAGAAGAAGTTTGAAACTGTGACTGTCGTAAAACGGGGAGCAACTGTCAGGAGTAACTATGACTCTCTTAAGGTAGCTAAATGCCTCGTCAACAGGCGAAATACATCGGCAAACTCGAGAAGCTCCCGGCAGGCGTACTGTGAAAGTCTTTATGTCGACAGATAACTGCGTATCGCTTCGGGTGAACTGGCGAGAGAAAGCTGGAAAATGTGACTGTGGTAAAACGGGGAACAATTGGCAAGAGTAACTACGACTCTCTAAAGGTAACCAAATGCCTCGTCCACAGGCGAAATATATCGGCAAACTCGAGAAGCTCCCAGCAGGAGTACTGTGAAGGTCATAATGTCGACAAATAATGGCGTACCGCTTGTGGTGAACGTGGCAGAGTGAGCTTGTAGATGTGACTGTGGTTTAACGGTGAGACACTGGCAGGAGTAACTATGACTCTCTTAAGGTAGCCAAATGCCT
>NW_026047804.1:0-36213 GCF_023864345.2 Schistocerca serialis cubense
ATGCTGCATAAACGTCCGTAACTCCTCGATGCCTTCACTTACAATTTTCAAACTCTCACACCGCCAAGCGACTACCGACCTCAGTACGTGATATCAATTTCAGCTCGATACCACCTTACTGTCCCAGGCAAAAACGCACTCAAAGACGCAAATGCAAACCGAAAAGAAAAACGGATTACACAAACTCACGCGAAAGCTACTTCTTCGTCACATGTAATTACAAATTAACCACTTTCCGATACTCTCCTTTCATTCTACTGTGGAAACTAGTATTTTTTTACGTCGCCACACGGTCCTATATCAAAGCAAACTACGCTCACTGAGCCAGGCGGCGCGGCGCGGCGCGTCTCTGCTCTTCGTGTTTCAAATCATGCTGCATAAACGTCCGTAACTCCTCGATGCCTTCACTTACAATTTTAAAACTCTGACACCGCCAAGCGACCACCGACCTCAGTACGTGATATCAATTTCAACTAGATACCACCTTACTGTCCCAGGCAAAAACGCACTCAAAGACGCAAATACAAACCGAAAAACGGATCACACAAACTCGCGCAAAAGCTACGTTTTCGTCTTATGTAGTTACAAATTAAACACTTTCCGTTACTCTCCATTCATTCCACTGCGGAAACTAGTATTTTTTTACCTCGCCACAAGCTCCGATATCAAAGCAAACTACGCTCACTGGGCCAGGCGGCGCGGCGCGGCGCGTCTCTGCTCTTCGTGTTTCAAATCATGCTGCATAAACGTCCGTAACTCCTCGATGCCTTCACTTACAATTTTCAAACTCTCACACCGCCAAGCGACTACCGACCTCAGTACGTGATATCAATTTCAGCTCGATACCACCTTACTGTCCCAGGCAAAAACGCACTCAAAGACGCAAATGCAAACCGAAAAGAAAAACGGATTACACAAACTCACGCGAAAGCTACTTCTTCGTCACATGTAATTACAAATTAACCACTTTCCGATACTCTCCTTTCATTCTACTGTGGAAACTAGTATTTTTTTACGTCGCCACACGGTCCTATATCAAAGCAAACTACGCTCACTGAGCCAGGCGGCGCGGCGCGGCGCGTCTCTGCTCTTCGTGTTTCAAATCATGCTGCATAAACGTCCGTAACTCCTCGATGCCTTCACTTACAATTTTAAAACTCTGACACCGCCAAGCGACCACCGACCTCAGTACGTGATATCAATTTCAACTAGATACCACCTTACTGTCCCAGGCAAAAACGCACTCAAAGACGCAAATACAAACCGAAAAACGGATCACACAAACTCGCGCAAAAGCTACGTTTTCGTCTTATGTAGTTACAAATTAAACACTTTCCGTTACTCTCCATTCATTCCACTGCGGAAACTAGTATTTTTTTACCTCGCCACAAGCTCCGATATCAAAGCAAACTACGCTCACTGGGCCAGGCGGCGCGGCGCGGCGCGTCTCTGCTCTTCGTGTTTCAAATCATGCTGCATAAACGTCCGTAACTCCTCGATGCCTTCACTTACAATTTTCAAACTCTCACACCGCCAAGCGACTACCGACCTCAGTACGTGATATCAATTTCAGCTCGATACCACCTTACTGTCCCAGGCAAAAACGCACTCAAAGACGCAAATGCAAACCGAAAAGAAAAACGGATTACACAAACTCACGCGAAAGCTACTTCTTCGTCACATGTAATTACAAATTAACCACTTTCCGATACTCTCCTTTCATTCTACTGTGGAAACTAGTATTTTTTTACGTCGCCACACGGTCCTATATCAAAGCAAACTACGCTCACTGAGCCAGGCGGCGCGGCGCGGCGCGTCTCTGCTCTTCGTGTTTCAAATCATGCTGCATAAACGTCCGTAACTCCTCGATGCCTTCACTTACAATTTTAAAACTCTGACACCGCCAAGCGACCACCGACCTCAGTACGTGATATCAATTTCAACTAGATACCACCTTACTGTCCCAGGCAAAAACGCACTCAAAGACGCAAATACAAACCGAAAAACGGATCACACAAACTCGCGCAAAAGCTACGTTTTCGTCTTATGTAGTTACAAATTAAACACTTTCCGTTACTCTCCATTCATTCCACTGCGGAAACTAGTATTTTTTTACCTCGCCACAAGCTCCGATATCAAAGCAAACTACGCTCACTGGGCCAGGCGGCGCGGCGCGGCGCGTCTCTGCTCTTCGTGTTTCAAATCATGCTGCATAAACGTCCGTAACTCCTCGATGCCTTCACTTACAATTTTCAAACTCTCACACCGCCAAGCGACTACCGACCTCAGTACGTGATATCAATTTCAGCTCGATACCACCTTACTGTCCCAGGCAAAAACGCACTCAAAGACGCAAATGCAAACCGAAAAGAAAAACGGATTACACAAACTCACGCGAAAGCTACTTCTTCGTCACATGTAATTACAAATTAACCACTTTCCGATACTCTCCTTTCATTCTACTGTGGAAACTAGTATTTTTTTACGTCGCCACACGGTCCTATATCAAAGCAAACTACGCTCACTGAGCCAGGCGGCGCGGCGCGGCGCGTCTCTGCTCTTCGTGTTTCAAATCATGCTGCATAAACGTCCGTAACTCCTCGATGCCTTCACTTACAATTTTAAAACTCTGACACCGCCAAGCGACCACCGACCTCAGTACGTGATATCAATTTCAACTAGATACCACCTTACTGTCCCAGGCAAAAACGCACTCAAAGACGCAAATACAAACCGAAAAACGGATCACACAAACTCGCGCAAAAGCTACGTTTTCGTCTTATGTAGTTACAAATTAAACACTTTCCGTTACTCTCCATTCATTCCACTGCGGAAACTAGTATTTTTTTACCTCGCCACAAGCTCCGATATCAAAGCAAACTACGCTCACTGGGCCAGGCGGCGCGGCGCGGCGCGTCTCTGCTCTTCGTGTTTCAAATCATGCTGCATAAACGTCCGTAACTCCTCGATGCCTTCACTTACAATTTTCAAACTCTCACACCGCCAAGCGACTACCGACCTCAGTACGTGATATCAATTTCAGCTCGATACCACCTTACTGTCCCAGGCAAAAACGCACTCAAAGACGCAAATGCAAACCGAAAAGAAAAACGGATTACACAAACTCACGCGAAAGCTACTTCTTCGTCACATGTAATTACAAATTAACCACTTTCCGATACTCTCCTTTCATTCTACTGTGGAAACTAGTATTTTTTTACGTCGCCACACGGTCCTATATCAAAGCAAACTACGCTCACTGAGCCAGGCGGCGCGGCGCGGCGCGTCTCTGCTCTTCGTGTTTCAAATCATGCTGCATAAACGTCCGTAACTCCTCGATGCCTTCACTTACAATTTTAAAACTCTGACACCGCCAAGCGACCACCGACCTCAGTACGTGATATCAATTTCAACTAGATACCACCTTACTGTCCCAGGCAAAAACGCACTCAAAGACGCAAATACAAACCGAAAAACGGATCACACAAACTCGCGCAAAAGCTACGTTTTCGTCTTATGTAGTTACAAATTAAACACTTTCCGTTACTCTCCATTCATTCCACTGCGGAAACTAGTATTTTTTTACCTCGCCACAAGCTCCGATATCAAAGCAAACTACGCTCACTGGGCCAGGCGGCGCGGCGCGGCGCGTCTCTGCTCTTCGTGTTTCAAATCATGCTGCATAAACGTCCGTAACTCCTCGATGCCTTCACTTACAATTTTCAAACTCTCACACCGCCAAGCGACTACCGACCTCAGTACGTGATATCAATTTCAGCTCGATACCACCTTACTGTCCCAGGCAAAAACGCACTCAAAGACGCAAATGCAAACCGAAAAGAAAAACGGATTACACAAACTCACGCGAAAGCTACTTCTTCGTCACATGTAATTACAAATTAACCACTTTCCGATACTCTCCTTTCATTCTACTGTGGAAACTAGTATTTTTTTACGTCGCCACACGGTCCTATATCAAAGCAAACTACGCTCACTGAGCCAGGCGGCGCGGCGCGGCGCGTCTCTGCTCTTCGTGTTTCAAATCATGCTGCATAAACGTCCGTAACTCCTCGATGCCTTCACTTACAATTTTAAAACTCTGACACCGCCAAGCGACCACCGACCTCAGTACGTGATATCAATTTCAACTAGATACCACCTTACTGTCCCAGGCAAAAACGCACTCAAAGACGCAAATACAAACCGAAAAACGGATCACACAAACTCGCGCAAAAGCTACGTTTTCGTCTTATGTAGTTACAAATTAAACACTTTCCGTTACTCTCCATTCATTCCACTGCGGAAACTAGTATTTTTTTACCTCGCCACAAGCTCCGATATCAAAGCAAACTACGCTCACTGGGCCAGGCGGCGCGGCGCGGCGCGTCTCTGCTCTTCGTGTTTCAAATCATGCTGCATAAACGTCCGTAACTCCTCGATGCCTTCACTTACAATTTTCAAACTCTCACACCGCCAAGCGACTACCGACCTCAGTACGTGATATCAATTTCAGCTCGATACCACCTTACTGTCCCAGGCAAAAACGCACTCAAAGACGCAAATGCAAACCGAAAAGAAAAACGGATTACACAAACTCACGCGAAAGCTACTTCTTCGTCACATGTAATTACAAATTAACCACTTTCCGATACTCTCCTTTCATTCTACTGTGGAAACTAGTATTTTTTTACGTCGCCACACGGTCCTATATCAAAGCAAACTACGCTCACTGAGCCAGGCGGCGCGGCGCGGCGCGTCTCTGCTCTTCGTGTTTCAAATCATGCTGCATAAACGTCCGTAACTCCTCGATGCCTTCACTTACAATTTTAAAACTCTGACACCGCCAAGCGACCACCGACCTCAGTACGTGATATCAATTTCAACTAGATACCACCTTACTGTCCCAGGCAAAAACGCACTCAAAGACGCAAATACAAACCGAAAAACGGATCACACAAACTCGCGCAAAAGCTACGTTTTCGTCTTATGTAGTTACAAATTAAACACTTTCCGTTACTCTCCATTCATTCCACTGCGGAAACTAGTATTTTTTTACCTCGCCACAAGCTCCGATATCAAAGCAAACTACGCTCACTGGGCCAGGCGGCGCGGCGCGGCGCGTCTCTGCTCTTCGTGTTTCAAATCATGCTGCATAAACGTCCGTAACTCCTCGATGCCTTCACTTACAATTTTCAAACTCTCACACCGCCAAGCGACTACCGACCTCAGTACGTGATATCAATTTCAGCTCGATACCACCTTACTGTCCCAGGCAAAAACGCACTCAAAGACGCAAATGCAAACCGAAAAGAAAAACGGATTACACAAACTCACGCGAAAGCTACTTCTTCGTCACATGTAATTACAAATTAACCACTTTCCGATACTCTCCTTTCATTCTACTGTGGAAACTAGTATTTTTTTACGTCGCCACACGGTCCTATATCAAAGCAAACTACGCTCACTGAGCCAGGCGGCGCGGCGCGGCGCGTCTCTGCTCTTCGTGTTTCAAATCATGCTGCATAAACGTCCGTAACTCCTCGATGCCTTCACTTACAATTTTAAAACTCTGACACCGCCAAGCGACCACCGACCTCAGTACGTGATATCAATTTCAACTAGATACCACCTTACTGTCCCAGGCAAAAACGCACTCAAAGACGCAAATACAAACCGAAAAACGGATCACACAAACTCGCGCAAAAGCTACGTTTTCGTCTTATGTAGTTACAAATTAAACACTTTCCGTTACTCTCCATTCATTCCACTGCGGAAACTAGTATTTTTTTACCTCGCCACAAGCTCCGATATCAAAGCAAACTACGCTCACTGGGCCAGGCGGCGCGGCGCGGCGCGTCTCTGCTCTTCGTGTTTCAAATCATGCTGCATAAACGTCCGTAACTCCTCGATGCCTTCACTTACAATTTTCAAACTCTCACACCGCCAAGCGACTACCGACCTCAGTACGTGATATCAATTTCAGCTCGATACCACCTTACTGTCCCAGGCAAAAACGCACTCAAAGACGCAAATGCAAACCGAAAAGAAAAACGGATTACACAAACTCACGCGAAAGCTACTTCTTCGTCACATGTAATTACAAATTAACCACTTTCCGATACTCTCCTTTCATTCTACTGTGGAAACTAGTATTTTTTTACGTCGCCACACGGTCCTATATCAAAGCAAACTACGCTCACTGAGCCAGGCGGCGCGGCGCGGCGCGTCTCTGCTCTTCGTGTTTCAAATCATGCTGCATAAACGTCCGTAACTCCTCGATGCCTTCACTTACAATTTTAAAACTCTGACACCGCCAAGCGACCACCGACCTCAGTACGTGATATCAATTTCAACTAGATACCACCTTACTGTCCCAGGCAAAAACGCACTCAAAGACGCAAATACAAACCGAAAAACGGATCACACAAACTCGCGCAAAAGCTACGTTTTCGTCTTATGTAGTTACAAATTAAACACTTTCCGTTACTCTCCATTCATTCCACTGCGGAAACTAGTATTTTTTTACCTCGCCACAAGCTCCGATATCAAAGCAAACTACGCTCACTGGGCCAGGCGGCGCGGCGCGGCGCGTCTCTGCTCTTCGTGTTTCAAATCATGCTGCATAAACGTCCGTAACTCCTCGATGCCTTCACTTACAATTTTCAAACTCTCACACCGCCAAGCGACTACCGACCTCAGTACGTGATATCAATTTCAGCTCGATACCACCTTACTGTCCCAGGCAAAAACGCACTCAAAGACGCAAATGCAAACCGAAAAGAAAAACGGATTACACAAACTCACGCGAAAGCTACTTCTTCGTCACATGTAATTACAAATTAACCACTTTCCGATACTCTCCTTTCATTCTACTGTGGAAACTAGTATTTTTTTACGTCGCCACACGGTCCTATATCAAAGCAAACTACGCTCACTGAGCCAGGCGGCGCGGCGCGGCGCGTCTCTGCTCTTCGTGTTTCAAATCATGCTGCATAAACGTCCGTAACTCCTCGATGCCTTCACTTACAATTTTAAAACTCTGACACCGCCAAGCGACCACCGACCTCAGTACGTGATATCAATTTCAACTAGATACCACCTTACTGTCCCAGGCAAAAACGCACTCAAAGACGCAAATACAAACCGAAAAACGGATCACACAAACTCGCGCAAAAGCTACGTTTTCGTCTTATGTAGTTACAAATTAAACACTTTCCGTTACTCTCCATTCATTCCACTGCGGAAACTAGTATTTTTTTACCTCGCCACAAGCTCCGATATCAAAGCAAACTACGCTCACTGGGCCAGGCGGCGCGGCGCGGCGCGTCTCTGCTCTTCGTGTTTCAAATCATGCTGCATAAACGTCCGTAACTCCTCGATGCCTTCACTTACAATTTTCAAACTCTCACACCGCCAAGCGACTACCGACCTCAGTACGTGATATCAATTTCAGCTCGATACCACCTTACTGTCCCAGGCAAAAACGCACTCAAAGACGCAAATGCAAACCGAAAAGAAAAACGGATTACACAAACTCACGCGAAAGCTACTTCTTCGTCACATGTAATTACAAATTAACCACTTTCCGATACTCTCCTTTCATTCTACTGTGGAAACTAGTATTTTTTTACGTCGCCACACGGTCCTATATCAAAGCAAACTACGCTCACTGAGCCAGGCGGCGCGGCGCGGCGCGTCTCTGCTCTTCGTGTTTCAAATCATGCTGCATAAACGTCCGTAACTCCTCGATGCCTTCACTTACAATTTTAAAACTCTGACACCGCCAAGCGACCACCGACCTCAGTACGTGATATCAATTTCAACTAGATACCACCTTACTGTCCCAGGCAAAAACGCACTCAAAGACGCAAATACAAACCGAAAAACGGATCACACAAACTCGCGCAAAAGCTACGTTTTCGTCTTATGTAGTTACAAATTAAACACTTTCCGTTACTCTCCATTCATTCCACTGCGGAAACTAGTATTTTTTTACCTCGCCACAAGCTCCGATATCAAAGCAAACTACGCTCACTGGGCCAGGCGGCGCGGCGCGGCGCGTCTCTGCTCTTCGTGTTTCAAATCATGCTGCATAAACGTCCGTAACTCCTCGATGCCTTCACTTACAATTTTCAAACTCTCACACCGCCAAGCGACTACCGACCTCAGTACGTGATATCAATTTCAGCTCGATACCACCTTACTGTCCCAGGCAAAAACGCACTCAAAGACGCAAATGCAAACCGAAAAGAAAAACGGATTACACAAACTCACGCGAAAGCTACTTCTTCGTCACATGTAATTACAAATTAACCACTTTCCGATACTCTCCTTTCATTCTACTGTGGAAACTAGTATTTTTTTACGTCGCCACACGGTCCTATATCAAAGCAAACTACGCTCACTGAGCCAGGCGGCGCGGCGCGGCGCGTCTCTGCTCTTCGTGTTTCAAATCATGCTGCATAAACGTCCGTAACTCCTCGATGCCTTCACTTACAATTTTAAAACTCTGACACCGCCAAGCGACCACCGACCTCAGTACGTGATATCAATTTCAACTAGATACCACCTTACTGTCCCAGGCAAAAACGCACTCAAAGACGCAAATACAAACCGAAAAACGGATCACACAAACTCGCGCAAAAGCTACGTTTTCGTCTTATGTAGTTACAAATTAAACACTTTCCGTTACTCTCCATTCATTCCACTGCGGAAACTAGTATTTTTTTACCTCGCCACAAGCTCCGATATCAAAGCAAACTACGCTCACTGGGCCAGGCGGCGCGGCGCGGCGCGTCTCTGCTCTTCGTGTTTCAAATCATGCTGCATAAACGTCCGTAACTCCTCGATGCCTTCACTTACAATTTTCAAACTCTCACACCGCCAAGCGACTACCGACCTCAGTACGTGATATCAATTTCAGCTCGATACCACCTTACTGTCCCAGGCAAAAACGCACTCAAAGACGCAAATGCAAACCGAAAAGAAAAACGGATTACACAAACTCACGCGAAAGCTACTTCTTCGTCACATGTAATTACAAATTAACCACTTTCCGATACTCTCCTTTCATTCTACTGTGGAAACTAGTATTTTTTTACGTCGCCACACGGTCCTATATCAAAGCAAACTACGCTCACTGAGCCAGGCGGCGCGGCGCGGCGCGTCTCTGCTCTTCGTGTTTCAAATCATGCTGCATAAACGTCCGTAACTCCTCGATGCCTTCACTTACAATTTTAAAACTCTGACACCGCCAAGCGACCACCGACCTCAGTACGTGATATCAATTTCAACTAGATACCACCTTACTGTCCCAGGCAAAAACGCACTCAAAGACGCAAATACAAACCGAAAAACGGATCACACAAACTCGCGCAAAAGCTACGTTTTCGTCTTATGTAGTTACAAATTAAACACTTTCCGTTACTCTCCATTCATTCCACTGCGGAAACTAGTATTTTTTTACCTCGCCACAAGCTCCGATATCAAAGCAAACTACGCTCACTGGGCCAGGCGGCGCGGCGCGGCGCGTCTCTGCTCTTCGTGTTTCAAATCATGCTGCATAAACGTCCGTAACTCCTCGATGCCTTCACTTACAATTTTCAAACTCTCACACCGCCAAGCGACTACCGACCTCAGTACGTGATATCAATTTCAGCTCGATACCACCTTACTGTCCCAGGCAAAAACGCACTCAAAGACGCAAATGCAAACCGAAAAGAAAAACGGATTACACAAACTCACGCGAAAGCTACTTCTTCGTCACATGTAATTACAAATTAACCACTTTCCGATACTCTCCTTTCATTCTACTGTGGAAACTAGTATTTTTTTACGTCGCCACACGGTCCTATATCAAAGCAAACTACGCTCACTGAGCCAGGCGGCGCGGCGCGGCGCGTCTCTGCTCTTCGTGTTTCAAATCATGCTGCATAAACGTCCGTAACTCCTCGATGCCTTCACTTACAATTTTAAAACTCTGACACCGCCAAGCGACCACCGACCTCAGTACGTGATATCAATTTCAACTAGATACCACCTTACTGTCCCAGGCAAAAACGCACTCAAAGACGCAAATACAAACCGAAAAACGGATCACACAAACTCGCGCAAAAGCTACGTTTTCGTCTTATGTAGTTACAAATTAAACACTTTCCGTTACTCTCCATTCATTCCACTGCGGAAACTAGTATTTTTTTACCTCGCCACAAGCTCCGATATCAAAGCAAACTACGCTCACTGGGCCAGGCGGCGCGGCGCGGCGCGTCTCTGCTCTTCGTGTTTCAAATCATGCTGCATAAACGTCCGTAACTCCTCGATGCCTTCACTTACAATTTTCAAACTCTCACACCGCCAAGCGACTACCGACCTCAGTACGTGATATCAATTTCAGCTCGATACCACCTTACTGTCCCAGGCAAAAACGCACTCAAAGACGCAAATGCAAACCGAAAAGAAAAACGGATTACACAAACTCACGCGAAAGCTACTTCTTCGTCACATGTAATTACAAATTAACCACTTTCCGATACTCTCCTTTCATTCTACTGTGGAAACTAGTATTTTTTTACGTCGCCACACGGTCCTATATCAAAGCAAACTACGCTCACTGAGCCAGGCGGCGCGGCGCGGCGCGTCTCTGCTCTTCGTGTTTCAAATCATGCTGCATAAACGTCCGTAACTCCTCGATGCCTTCACTTACAATTTTAAAACTCTGACACCGCCAAGCGACCACCGACCTCAGTACGTGATATCAATTTCAACTAGATACCACCTTACTGTCCCAGGCAAAAACGCACTCAAAGACGCAAATACAAACCGAAAAACGGATCACACAAACTCGCGCAAAAGCTACGTTTTCGTCTTATGTAGTTACAAATTAAACACTTTCCGTTACTCTCCATTCATTCCACTGCGGAAACTAGTATTTTTTTACCTCGCCACAAGCTCCGATATCAAAGCAAACTACGCTCACTGGGCCAGGCGGCGCGGCGCGGCGCGTCTCTGCTCTTCGTGTTTCAAATCATGCTGCATAAACGTCCGTAACTCCTCGATGCCTTCACTTACAATTTTCAAACTCTCACACCGCCAAGCGACTACCGACCTCAGTACGTGATATCAATTTCAGCTCGATACCACCTTACTGTCCCAGGCAAAAACGCACTCAAAGACGCAAATGCAAACCGAAAAGAAAAACGGATTACACAAACTCACGCGAAAGCTACTTCTTCGTCACATGTAATTACAAATTAACCACTTTCCGATACTCTCCTTTCATTCTACTGTGGAAACTAGTATTTTTTTACGTCGCCACACGGTCCTATATCAAAGCAAACTACGCTCACTGAGCCAGGCGGCGCGGCGCGGCGCGTCTCTGCTCTTCGTGTTTCAAATCATGCTGCATAAACGTCCGTAACTCCTCGATGCCTTCACTTACAATTTTAAAACTCTGACACCGCCAAGCGACCACCGACCTCAGTACGTGATATCAATTTCAACTAGATACCACCTTACTGTCCCAGGAAAAAACGCACTCAAAGACGCAAATACAAACCGAAAAACGGATCACACAAACTCGCGCAAAAGCTACGTTTTCGTCTTATGTAGTTACAAATTAAACACTTTCCGTTACTCTCCATTCATTCCACTGCGGAAACTAGTATTTTTTTACCTCGCCACAAGCTCCGATATCAAAGCAAACTACGCTCACTGGGCCAGGCGGCGCGGCGCGGCGCGTCTCTGCTCTTCGTGTTTCAAATCATGCTGCATAAACGTCCGTAACTCCTCGATGCCTTCACTTACAATTTTCAAACTCTCACACCGCCAAGCGACTACCGACCTCAGTACGTGATATCAATTTCAGCTCGATACCACCTTACTGTCCCAGGCAAAAACGCACTCAAAGACGCAAATGCAAACCGAAAAGAAAAACGGATTACACAAACTCACGCGAAAGCTACTTCTTCGTCACATGTAATTACAAATTAACCACTTTCCGATACTCTCCTTTCATTCTACTGTGGAAACTAGTATTTTTTTACGTCGCCACACGGTCCTATATCAAAGCAAACTACGCTCACTGAGCCAGGCGGCGCGGCGCGGCGCGTCTCTGCTCTTCGTGTTTCAAATCATGCTGCATAAACGTCCGTAACTCCTCGATGCCTTCACTTACAATTTTAAAACTCTGACACCGCCAAGCGACCACCGACCTCAGTACGTGATATCAATTTCAACTAGATACCACCTTACTGTCCCAGGCAAAAACGCACTCAAAGACGCAAATACAAACCGAAAAACGGATCACACAAACTCGCGCAAAAGCTACGTTTTCGTCTTATGTAGTTACAAATTAAACACTTTCCGTTACTCTCCATTCATTCCACTGCGGAAACTAGTATTTTTTTACCTCGCCACAAGCTCCGATATCAAAGCAAACTACGCTCACTGGGCCAGGCGGCGCGGCGCGGCGCGGCGCGTCTCTGCTCTTCGTGTTTCAAATCATGCTGCATAAACGTCCGTAACTCCTCGATGCCTTCACTTACAATTTTCAAACTCTCACACCGCCAAGCGACTACCGACCTCAGTACGTGATATCAATTTCAGCTCGATACCACCTTACTGTCCCAGGCAAAAACGCACTCAAAGACGCAAATGCAAACCGAAAAGAAAAACGGATTACACAAACTCACGCGAAAGCTACTTCTTCGTCACATGTAATTACAAATTAACCACTTTCCGATACTCTCCTTTCATTCTACTGTGGAAACTAGTATTTTTTTACGTCGCCACACGGTCCTATATCAAAGCAAACTACGCTCACTGAGCCAGGCGGCGCGGCGCGGCGCGTCTCTGCTCTTCGTGTTTCAAATCATGCTGCATAAACGTCCGTAACTCCTCGATGCCTTCACTTACAATTTTCAAACTCTCACACCGCCAAGCGACTACCGACCTCAGTACGTGATATCAATTTCAGCTCGATACCACCTTACTGTCCCAGGCAAAAACGCACTCAAAGACGCAAATGCAAACCGAAAAGAAAAACGGATTACACAAACTCACGCGAAAGCTACTTCTTCGTCACATGTAATTACAAATTAACCACTTTCCGATACTCTCCTTTCATTCTACTGTGGAAACTAGTATTTTTTTACGTCGCCACACGGTCCTATATCAAAGCAAACTACGCTCACTGGGCCAGGCGGCGCGGCGCGGCGCGGCGCGTCTCTGCTCTTCGTGTTTCAAATCATGCTGCATAAACGTCCGTAACTCCTCGATGCCTTCACTTACAATTTTCAAACTCTCACACCGCCAAGCGACTACCGACCTCAGTACGTGATATCAATTTCAGCTCGATACCACCTTACTGTCCCAGGCAAAAACGCACTCAAAGACGCAAATGCAAACCGAAAAGAAAAACGGATTACACAAACTCACGCGAAAGCTACTTCTTCGTCACATGTAATTACAAATTAACCACTTTCCGATACTCTCCTTTCATTCTACTGTGGAAACTAGTATTTTTTTACGTCGCCACACGGTCCTATATCAAAGCAAACTACGCTCACTGAGCCAGGCGGCGCGGCGCGGCGCGTCTCTGCTCTTCGTGTTTCAAATCATGCTGCATAAACGTCCGTAACTCCTCGATGCCTTCACTTACAATTTTAAAACTCTGACACCGCCAAGCGACCACCGACCTCAGTACGTGATATCAATTTCAACTAGATACCACCTTACTGTCCCAGGCAAAAACGCACTCAAAGACGCAAATACAAACCGAAAAACGGATCACACAAACTCGCGCAAAAGCTACGTTTTCGTCTTATGTAGTTACAAATTAAACACTTTCCGTTACTCTCCATTCATTCCACTGCGGAAACTAGTATTTTTTTACCTCGCCACAAGCTCCGATATCAAAGCAAACTACGCTCACTGGGCCAGGCGGCGCGGCGCGGCGCGTCTCTGCTCTTCGTGTTTCAAATCATGCTGCATAAACGTCCGTAACTCCTCGATGCCTTCACTTACAATTTTCAAACTCTCACACCGCCAAGCGACTACCGACCTCAGTACGTGATATCAATTTCAGCTCGATACCACCTTACTGTCCCAGGCAAAAACGCACTCAAAGACGCAAATGCAAACCGAAAAGAAAAACGGATTACACAAACTCACGCGAAAGCTACTTCTTCGTCACATGTAATTACAAATTAACCACTTTCCGATACTCTCCTTTCATTCTACTGTGGAAACTAGTATTTTTTTACGTCGCCACACGGTCCTATATCAAAGCAAACTACGCTCACTGAGCCAGGCGGCGCGGCGCGGCGCGTCTCTGCTCTTCGTGTTTCAAATCATGCTGCATAAACGTCCGTAACTCCTCGATGCCTTCACTTACAATTTTAAAACTCTGACACCGCCAAGCGACCACCGACCTCAGTACGTGATATCAATTTCAACTAGATACCGCCTTACTGTCCCAGGAAAAAACGCACTCAAAGACGCAAATACAAACCGAAAAACGGATCACACAAACTCGCGCAAAAGCTACGTTTTCGTCTTATGTAGTTACAAATTAAACACTTTCCGTTACTCTCCATTCATTCCACTGCGGAAACTAGTATTTTTTTACCTCGCCACAAGCTCCGATATCAAAGCAAACTACGCTCACTGGGCCAGGCGGCGCGGCGCGGCGCGTCTCTGCTCTTCGTGTTTCAAATCATGCTGCATAAACGTCCGTAACTCCTCGATGCCTTCACTTACAATTTTCAAACTCTCACACCGCCAAGCGACTACCGACCTCAGTACGTGATATCAATTTCAGCTCGATACCACCTTACTGTCCCAGGCAAAAACGCACTCAAAGACGCAAATGCAAACCGAAAAGAAAAACGGATTACACAAACTCACGCGAAAGCTACTTCTTCGTCACATGTAATTACAAATTAACCACTTTCCGATACTCTCCTTTCATTCTACTGTGGAAACTAGTATTTTTTTACGTCGCCACACGGTCCTATATCAAAGCAAACTACGCTCACTGAGCCAGGCGGCGCGGCGCGGCGCGTCTCTGCTCTTCGTGTTTCAAATCATGCTGCATAAACGTCCGTAACTCCTCGATGCCTTCACTTACAATTTTAAAACTCTGACACCGCCAAGCGACCACCGACCTCAGTACGTGATATCAATTTCAACTAGATACCACCTTACTGTCCCAGGCAAAAACGCACTCAAAGACGCAAATACAAACCGAAAAACGGATCACACAAACTCGCGCAAAAGCTACGTTTTCGTCTTATGTAGTTACAAATTAAACACTTTCCGTTACTCTCCATTCATTCCACTGCGGAAACTAGTATTTTTTTACCTCGCCACAAGCTCCGATATCAAAGCAAACTACGCTCACTGGGCCAGGCGGCGCGGCGCGGCGCGGCGCGTCTCTGCTCTTCGTGTTTCAAATCATGCTGCATAAACGTCCGTAACTCCTCGATGCCTTCACTTACAATTTTCAAACTCTCACACCGCCAAGCGACTACCGACCTCAGTACGTGATATCAATTTCAGCTCGATACCACCTTACTGTCCCAGGCAAAAACGCACTCAAAGACGCAAATGCAAACCGAAAAGAAAAACGGATTACACAAACTCACGCGAAAGCTACTTCTTCGTCACATGTAATTACAAATTAACCACTTTCCGATACTCTCCTTTCATTCTACTGTGGAAACTAGTATTTTTTTACGTCGCCACACGGTCCTATATCAAAGCAAACTACGCTCACTGAGCCAGGCGGCGCGGCGCGGCGCGTCTCTGCTCTTCGTGTTTCAAATCATGCTGCATAAACGTCCGTAACTCCTCGATGCCTTCACTTACAATTTTAAAACTCTGACACCGCCAAGCGACCACCGACCTCAGTACGTGATATCAATTTCAACTAGATACCACCTTACTGTCCCAGGCAAAAACGCACTCAAAGACGCAAATACAAACCGAAAAACGGATCACACAAACTCGCGCAAAAGCTACGTTTTCGTCTTATGTAGTTACAAATTAAACACTTTCCGTTACTCTCCATTCATTCCACTGCGGAAACTAGTATTTTTTTACCTCGCCACAAGCTCCGATATCAAAGCAAACTACGCTCACTGGGCCAGGCGGCGCGGCGCGGCGCGTCTCTGCTCTTCGTGTTTCAAATCATGCTGCATAAACGTCCGTAACTCCTCGATGCCTTCACTTACAATTTTCAAACTCTCACACCGCCAAGCGACTACCGACCTCAGTACGTGATATCAATTTCAGCTCGATACCACCTTACTGTCCCAGGCAAAAACGCACTCAAAGACGCAAATGCAAACCGAAAAGAAAAACGGATTACACAAACTCACGCGAAAGCTACTTCTTCGTCACATGTAATTACAAATTAACCACTTTCCGATACTCTCCTTTCATTCTACTGTGGAAACTAGTATTTTTTTACGTCGCCACACGGTCCTATATCAAAGCAAACTACGCTCACTGAGCCAGGCGGCGCGGCGCGGCGCGTCTCTGCTCTTCGTGTTTCAAATCATGCTGCATAAACGTCCGTAACTCCTCGATGCCTTCACTTACAATTTTAAAACTCTGACACCGCCAAGCGACCACCGACCTCAGTACGTGATATCAATTTCAACTAGATACCACCTTACTGTCCCAGGCAAAAACGCACTCAAAGACGCAAATACAAACCGAAAAACGGATCACACAAACTCGCGCAAAAGCTACGTTTTCGTCTTATGTAGTTACAAATTAAACACTTTCCGTTACTCTCCATTCATTCCACTGCGGAAACTAGTATTTTTTTACCTCGCCACAAGCTCCGATATCAAAGCAAACTACGCTCACTGGGCCAGGCGGCGCGGCGCGGCGCGTCTCTGCTCTTCGTGTTTCAAATCATGCTGCATAAACGTCCGTAACTCCTCGATGCCTTCACTTACAATTTTCAAACTCTCACACCGCCAAGCGACTACCGACCTCAGTACGTGATATCAATTTCAGCTCGATACCACCTTACTGTCCCAGGCAAAAACGCACTCAAAGACGCAAATGCAAACCGAAAAGAAAAACGGATTACACAAACTCACGCGAAAGCTACTTCTTCGTCACATGTAATTACAAATTAACCACTTTCCGATACTCTCCTTTCATTCTACTGTGGAAACTAGTATTTTTTTACGTCGCCACACGGTCCTATATCAAAGCAAACTACGCTCACTGAGCCAGGCGGCGCGGCGCGGCGCGTCTCTGCTCTTCGTGTTTCAAATCATGCTGCATAAACGTCCGTAACTCCTCGATGCCTTCACTTACAATTTTAAAACTCTGACACCGCCAAGCGACCACCGACCTCAGTACGTGATATCAATTTCAACTAGATACCACCTTACTGTCCCAGGCAAAAACGCACTCAAAGACGCAAATACAAACCGAAAAACGGATCACACAAACTCGCGCAAAAGCTACGTTTTCGTCTTATGTAGTTACAAATTAAACACTTTCCGTTACTCTCCATTCATTCCACTGCGGAAACTAGTATTTTTTTACCTCGCCACAAGCTCCGATATCAAAGCAAACTACGCTCACTGGGCCAGGCGGCGCGGCGCGGCGCGTCTCTGCTCTTCGTGTTTCAAATCATGCTGCATAAACGTCCGTAACTCCTCGATGCCTTCACTTACAATTTTCAAACTCTCACACCGCCAAGCGACTACCGACCTCAGTACGTGATATCAATTTCAGCTCGATACCACCTTACTGTCCCAGGCAAAAACGCACTCAAAGACGCAAATGCAAACCGAAAAGAAAAACGGATTACACAAACTCACGCGAAAGCTACTTCTTCGTCACATGTAATTACAAATTAACCACTTTCCGATACTCTCCTTTCATTCTACTGTGGAAACTAGTATTTTTTTACGTCGCCACACGGTCCTATATCAAAGCAAACTACGCTCACTGAGCCAGGCGGCGCGGCGCGGCGCGTCTCTGCTCTTCGTGTTTCAAATCATGCTGCATAAACGTCCGTAACTCCTCGATGCCTTCACTTACAATTTTAAAACTCTGACACCGCCAAACGACCACCGACCTCAGTACGTGATATCAATTTCAACTAGATACCACCTTACTGTCCCAGGCAAAAACGCACTCAAAGACGCAAATACAAACCGAAAAACGGATCACACAAACTCGCGCAAAAGCTACGTTTTCGTCTTATGTAGTTACAAATTAAACACTTTCCGTTACTCTCCATTCATTCCACTGCGGAAACTAGTATTTTTTTACCTCGCCACAAGCTCCGATATCAAAGCAAACTACGCTCACTGGGCCAGGCGGCGCGGCGCGGCGCGTCTCTGCTCTTCGTGTTTCAAATCATGCTGCATAAACGTCCGTAACTCCTCGATGCCTTCACTTACAATTTTCAAACTCTCACACCGCCAAGCGACTACCGACCTCAGTACGTGATATCAATTTCAGCTCGATACCACCTTACTGTCCCAGGCAAAAACGCACTCAAAGACGCAAATGCAAACCGAAAAGAAAAACGGATTACACAAACTCACGCGAAAGCTACTTCTTCGTCACATGTAATTACAAATTAACCACTTTCCGATACTCTCCTTTCATTCTACTGTGGAAACTAGTATTTTTTTACGTCGCCACACGGTCCTATATCAAAGCAAACTACGCTCACTGAGCCAGGCGGCGCGGCGCGGCGCGTCTCTGCTCTTCGTGTTTCAAATCATGCTGCATAAACGTCCGTAACTCCTCGATGCCTTCACTTACAATTTTAAAACTCTGACACCGCCAAGCGACCACCGACCTCAGTACGTGATATCAATTTCAACTAGATACCACCTTACTGTCCCAGGCAAAAACGCACTCAAAGACGCAAATACAAACCGAAAAACGGATCACACAAACTCGCGCAAAAGCTACGTTTTCGTCTTATGTAGTTACAAATTAAACACTTTCCGTTACTCTCCATTCATTCCACTGCGGAAACTAGTATTTTTTTACCTCGCCACAAGCTCCGATATCAAAGCAAACTACGCTCACTGGGCCAGGCGGCGCGGCGCGGCGCGTCTCTGCTCTTCGTGTTTCAAATCATGCTGCATAAACGTCCGTAACTCCTCGATGCCTTCACTTACAATTTTCAAACTCTCACACCGCCAAGCGACTACCGACCTCAGTACGTGATATCAATTTCAGCTCGATACCACCTTACTGTCCCAGGCAAAAACGCACTCAAAGACGCAAATGCAAACCGAAAAGAAAAACGGATTACACAAACTCACGCGAAAG
This sequence comes from Schistocerca serialis cubense, assembly GCF_023864345.2. Taxonomy (NCBI): domain Eukaryota; kingdom Metazoa; phylum Arthropoda; class Insecta; order Orthoptera; family Acrididae; genus Schistocerca; species Schistocerca serialis. The sequence goes on from NW_026047804.1 coordinate 19,327, forward strand.
CTACTTCTTCGTCACATGTAATTACAAATTAACCACTTTCCGATACTCTCCTTTCATTCTACTGTGGAAACTAGTATTTTTTTACGTCGCCACACGGTCCTATATCAAAGCAAACTACGCTCACTGAGCCAGGCGGCGCGGCGCGGCGCGTCTCTGCTCTTCGTGTTTCAAATCATGCTGCATAAACGTCCGTAACTCCTCGATGCCTTCACTTACAATTTTAAAACTCTGACACCGCCAAGCGACCACCGACCTCAGTACGTGATATCAATTTCAACTAGATACCACCTTACTGTCCCAGGCAAAAACGCACTCAAAGACGCAAATACAAACCGAAAAACGGATCACACAAACTCGCGCAAAAGCTACGTTTTCGTCTTATGTAGTTACAAATTAAACACTTTCCGTTACTCTCCATTCATTCCACTGCGGAAACTAGTATTTTTTTACCTCGCCACAAGCTCCGATATCAAAGCAAACTACGCTCACTGGGCCAGGCGGCGCGGCGCGGCGCGTCTCTGCTCTTCGTGTTTCAAATCATGCTGCATAAACGTCCGTAACTCCTCGATGCCTTCACTTACAATTTTCAAACTCTCACACCGCCAAGCGACTACCGACCTCAGTACGTGATATCAATTTCAGCTCGATACCACCTTACTGTCCCAGGCAAAAACGCACTCAAAGACGCAAATGCAAACCGAAAAGAAAAACGGATTACACAAACTCACGCGAAAGCTACTTCTTCGTCACATGTAATTACAAATTAACCACTTTCCGATACTCTCCTTTCATTCTACTGTGGAAACTAGTATTTTTTTACGTCGCCACACGGTCCTATATCAAAGCAAACTACGCTCACTGAGCCAGGCGGCGCGGCGCGGCGCGTCTCTGCTCTTCGTGTTTCAAATCATGCTGCATAAACGTCCGTAACTCCTCGATGCCTTCACTTACAATTTTAAAACTCTGACACCGCCAAACGACCACCGACCTCAGTACGTGATATCAATTTCAACTAGATACCACCTTACTGTCCCAGGCAAAAACGCACTCAAAGACGCAAATACAAACCGAAAAACGGATCACACAAACTCGCGCAAAAGCTACGTTTTCGTCTTATGTAGTTACAAATTAAACACTTTCCGTTACTCTCCATTCATTCCACTGCGGAAACTAGTATTTTTTTACCTCGCCACAAGCTCCGATATCAAAGCAAACTACGCTCACTGGGCCAGGCGGCGCGGCGCGGCGCGTCTCTGCTCTTCGTGTTTCAAATCATGCTGCATAAACGTCCGTAACTCCTCGATGCCTTCACTTACAATTTTCAAACTCTCACACCGCCAAGCGACTACCGACCTCAGTACGTGATATCAATTTCAGCTCGATACCACCTTACTGTCCCAGGCAAAAACGCACTCAAAGACGCAAATGCAAACCGAAAAGAAAAACGGATTACACAAACTCACGCGAAAGCTACTTCTTCGTCACATGTAATTACAAATTAACCACTTTCCGATACTCTCCTTTCATTCTACTGTGGAAACTAGTATTTTTTTACGTCGCCACACGGTCCTATATCAAAGCAAACTACGCTCACTGAGCCAGGCGGCGCGGCGCGGCGCGTCTCTGCTCTTCGTGTTTCAAATCATGCTGCATAAACGTCCGTAACTCCTCGATGCCTTCACTTACAATTTTAAAACTCTGACACCGCCAAGCGACCACCGACCTCAGTACGTGATATCAATTTCAACTAGATACCACCTTACTGTCCCAGGCAAAAACGCACTCAAAGACGCAAATACAAACCGAAAAACGGATCACACAAACTCGCGCAAAAGCTACGTTTTCGTCTTATGTAGTTACAAATTAAACACTTTCCGTTACTCTCCATTCATTCCACTGCGGAAACTAGTATTTTTTTACCTCGCCACAAGCTCCGATATCAAAGCAAACTACGCTCACTGGGCCAGGCGGCGCGGCGCGGCGCGTCTCTGCTCTTCGTGTTTCAAATCATGCTGCATAAACGTCCGTAACTCCTCGATGCCTTCACTTACAATTTTCAAACTCTCACACCGCCAAGCGACTACCGACCTCAGTACGTGATATCAATTTCAGCTCGATACCACCTTACTGTCCCAGGCAAAAACGCACTCAAAGACGCAAATGCAAACCGAAAAGAAAAACGGATTACACAAACTCACGCGAAAGCTACTTCTTCGTCACATGTAATTACAAATTAACCACTTTCCGATACTCTCCTTTCATTCTACTGTGGAAACTAGTATTTTTTTACGTCGCCACACGGTCCTATATCAAAGCAAACTACGCTCACTGAGCCAGGCGGCGCGGCGCGGCGCGTCTCTGCTCTTCGTGTTTCAAATCATGCTGCATAAACGTCCGTAACTCCTCGATGCCTTCACTTACAATTTTAAAACTCTGACACCGCCAAGCGACCACCGACCTCAGTACGTGATATCAATTTCAACTAGATACCACCTTACTGTCCCAGGCAAAAACGCACTCAAAGACGCAAATACAAACCGAAAAACGGATCACACAAACTCGCGCAAAAGCTACGTTTTCGTCTTATGTAGTTACAAATTAAACACTTTCCGTTACTCTCCATTCATTCCACTGCGGAAACTAGTATTTTTTTACCTCGCCACAAGCTCCGATATCAAAGCAAACTACGCTCACTGGGCCAGGCGGCGCGGCGCGGCGCGTCTCTGCTCTTCGTGTTTCAAATCATGCTGCATAAACGTCCGTAACTCCTCGATGCCTTCACTTACAATTTTCAAACTCTCACACCGCCAAGCGACTACCGACCTCAGTACGTGATATCAATTTCAGCTCGATACCACCTTACTGTCCCAGGCAAAAACGCACTCAAAGACGCAAATGCAAACCGAAAAGAAAAACGGATTACACAAACTCACGCGAAAGCTACTTCTTCGTCACATGTAATTACAAATTAACCACTTTCCGATACTCTCCTTTCATTCTACTGTGGAAACTAGTATTTTTTTACGTCGCCACACGGTCCTATATCAAAGCAAACTACGCTCACTGAGCCAGGCGGCGCGGCGCGGCGCGTCTCTGCTCTTCGTGTTTCAAATCATGCTGCATAAACGTCCGTAACTCCTCGATGCCTTCACTTACAATTTTAAAACTCTGACACCGCCAAGCGACCACCGACCTCAGTACGTGATATCAATTTCAACTAGATACCACCTTACTGTCCCAGGCAAAAACGCACTCAAAGACGCAAATACAAACCGAAAAACGGATCACACAAACTCGCGCAAAAGCTACGTTTTCGTCTTATGTAGTTACAAATTAAACACTTTCCGTTACTCTCCATTCATTCCACTGCGGAAACTAGTATTTTTTTACCTCGCCACAAGCTCCGATATCAAAGCAAACTACGCTCACTGGGCCAGGCGGCGCGGCGCGGCGCGTCTCTGCTCTTCGTGTTTCAAATCATGCTGCATAAACGTCCGTAACTCCTCGATGCCTTCACTTACAATTTTCAAACTCTCACACCGCCAAGCGACTACCGACCTCAGTACGTGATATCAATTTCAGCTCGATACCACCTTACTGTCCCAGGCAAAAACGCACTCAAAGACGCAAATGCAAACCGAAAAGAAAAACGGATTACACAAACTCACGCGAAAGCTACTTCTTCGTCACATGTAATTACAAATTAACCACTTTCCGATACTCTCCTTTCATTCTACTGTGGAAACTAGTATTTTTTTACGTCGCCACACGGTCCTATATCAAAGCAAACTACGCTCACTGAGCCAGGCGGCGCGGCGCGGCGCGTCTCTGCTCTTCGTGTTTCAAATCATGCTGCATAAACGTCCGTAACTCCTCGATGCCTTCACTTACAATTTTAAAACTCTGACACCGCCAAGCGACCACCGACCTCAGTACGTGATATCAATTTCAACTAGATACCACCTTACTGTCCCAGGCAAAAACGCACTCAAAGACGCAAATACAAACCGAAAAACGGATCACACAAACTCGCGCAAAAGCTACGTTTTCGTCTTATGTAGTTACAAATTAAACACTTTCCGTTACTCTCCATTCATTCCACTGCGGAAACTAGTATTTTTTTACCTCGCCACAAGCTCCGATATCAAAGCAAACTACGCTCACTGGGCCAGGCGGCGCGGCGCGGCGCGTCTCTGCTCTTCGTGTTTCAAATCATGCTGCATAAACGTCCGTAACTCCTCGATGCCTTCACTTACAATTTTCAAACTCTCACACCGCCAAGCGACTACCGACCTCAGTACGTGATATCAATTTCAGCTCGATACCACCTTACTGTCCCAGGCAAAAACGCACTCAAAGACGCAAATGCAAACCGAAAAGAAAAACGGATTACACAAACTCACGCGAAAGCTACTTCTTCGTCACATGTAATTACAAATTAACCACTTTCCGATACTCTCCTTTCATTCTACTGTGGAAACTAGTATTTTTTTACGTCGCCACACGGTCCTATATCAAAGCAAACTACGCTCACTGAGCCAGGCGGCGCGGCGCGGCGCGTCTCTGCTCTTCGTGTTTCAAATCATGCTGCATAAACGTCCGTAACTCCTCGATGCCTTCACTTACAATTTTAAAACTCTGACACCGCCAAGCGACCACCGACCTCAGTACGTGATATCAATTTCAACTAGATACCACCTTACTGTCCCAGGCAAAAACGCACTCAAAGACGCAAATACAAACCGAAAAACGGATCACACAAACTCGCGCAAAAGCTACGTTTTCGTCTTATGTAGTTACAAATTAAACACTTTCCGTTACTCTCCATTCATTCCACTGCGGAAACTAGTATTTTTTTACCTCGCCACAAGCTCCGATATCAAAGCAAACTACGCTCACTGGGCCAGGCGGCGCGGCGCGGCGCGTCTCTGCTCTTCGTGTTTCAAATCATGCTGCATAAACGTCCGTAACTCCTCGATGCCTTCACTTACAATTTTCAAACTCTCACACCGCCAAGCGACTACCGACCTCAGTACGTGATATCAATTTCAGCTCGATACCACCTTACTGTCCCAGGCAAAAACGCACTCAAAGACGCAAATGCAAACCGAAAAGAAAAACGGATTACACAAACTCACGCGAAAGCTACTTCTTCGTCACATGTAATTACAAATTAACCACTTTCCGATACTCTCCTTTCATTCTACTGTGGAAACTAGTATTTTTTTACGTCGCCACACGGTCCTATATCAAAGCAAACTACGCTCACTGAGCCAGGCGGCGCGGCGCGGCGCGTCTCTGCTCTTCGTGTTTCAAATCATGCTGCATAAACGTCCGTAACTCCTCGATGCCTTCACTTACAATTTTAAAACTCTGACACCGCCAAGCGACCACCGACCTCAGTACGTGATATCAATTTCAACTAGATACCACCTTACTGTCCCAGGCAAAAACGCACTCAAAGACGCAAATACAAACCGAAAAACGGATCACACAAACTCGCGCAAAAGCTACGTTTTCGTCTTATGTAGTTACAAATTAAACACTTTCCGTTACTCTCCATTCATTCCACTGCGGAAACTAGTATTTTTTTACCTCGCCACAAGCTCCGATATCAAAGCAAACTACGCTCACTGGGCCAGGCGGCGCGGCGCGGCGCGTCTCTGCTCTTCGTGTTTCAAATCATGCTGCATAAACGTCCGTAACTCCTCGATGCCTTCACTTACAATTTTCAAACTCTCACACCGCCAAGCGACTACCGACCTCAGTACGTGATATCAATTTCAGCTCGATACCACCTTACTGTCCCAGGCAAAAACGCACTCAAAGACGCAAATGCAAACCGAAAAGAAAAACGGATTACACAAACTCACGCGAAAGCTACTTCTTCGTCACATGTAATTACAAATTAACCACTTTCCGATACTCTCCTTTCATTCTACTGTGGAAACTAGTATTTTTTTACGTCGCCACACGGTCCTATATCAAAGCAAACTACGCTCACTGAGCCAGGCGGCGCGGCGCGGCGCGTCTCTGCTCTTCGTGTTTCAAATCATGCTGCATAAACGTCCGTAACTCCTCGATGCCTTCACTTACAATTTTAAAACTCTGACACCGCCAAGCGACCACCGACCTCAGTACGTGATATCAATTTCAACTAGATACCACCTTACTGTCCCAGGCAAAAACGCACTCAAAGACGCAAATACAAACCGAAAAACGGATCACACAAACTCGCGCAAAAGCTACGTTTTCGTCTTATGTAGTTACAAATTAAACACTTTCCGTTACTCTCCATTCATTCCACTGCGGAAACTAGTATTTTTTTACCTCGCCACAAGCTCCGATATCAAAGCAAACTACGCTCACTGGGCCAGGCGGCGCGGCGCGGCGCGTCTCTGCTCTTCGTGTTTCAAATCATGCTGCATAAACGTCCGTAACTCCTCGATGCCTTCACTTACAATTTTCAAACTCTCACACCGCCAAGCGACTACCGACCTCAGTACGTGATATCAATTTCAGCTCGATACCACCTTACTGTCCCAGGCAAAAACGCACTCAAAGACGCAAATGCAAACCGAAAAGAAAAACGGATTACACAAACTCACGCGAAAGCTACTTCTTCGTCACATGTAATTACAAATTAACCACTTTCCGATACTCTCCTTTCATTCTACTGTGGAAACTAGTATTTTTTTACGTCGCCACACGGTCCTATATCAAAGCAAACTACGCTCACTGAGCCAGGCGGCGCGGCGCGGCGCGTCTCTGCTCTTCGTGTTTCAAATCATGCTGCATAAACGTCCGTAACTCCTCGATGCCTTCACTTACAATTTTAAAACTCTGACACCGCCAAGCGACCACCGACCTCAGTACGTGATATCAATTTCAACTAGATACCACCTTACTGTCCCAGGCAAAAACGCACTCAAAGACGCAAATACAAACCGAAAAACGGATCACACAAACTCGCGCAAAAGCTACGTTTTCGTCTTATGTAGTTACAAATTAAACACTTTCCGTTACTCTCCATTCATTCCACTGCGGAAACTAGTATTTTTTTACCTCGCCACAAGCTCCGATATCAAAGCAAACTACGCTCACTGGGCCAGGCGGCGCGGCGCGGCGCGTCTCTGCTCTTCGTGTTTCAAATCATGCTGCATAAACGTCCGTAACTCCTCGATGCCTTCACTTACAATTTTCAAACTCTCACACCGCCAAGCGACTACCGACCTCAGTACGTGATATCAATTTCAGCTCGATACCACCTTACTGTCCCAGGCAAAAACGCACTCAAAGACGCAAATGCAAACCGAAAAGAAAAACGGATTACACAAACTCACGCGAAAGCTACTTCTTCGTCACATGTAATTACAAATTAACCACTTTCCGATACTCTCCTTTCATTCTACTGTGGAAACTAGTATTTTTTTACGTCGCCACACGGTCCTATATCAAAGCAAACTACGCTCACTGAGCCAGGCGGCGCGGCGCGGCGCGTCTCTGCTCTTCGTGTTTCAAATCATGCTGCATAAACGTCCGTAACTCCTCGATGCCTTCACTTACAATTTTAAAACTCTGACACCGCCAAGCGACCACCGACCTCAGTACGTGATATCAATTTCAACTAGATACCACCTTACTGTCCCAGGCAAAAACGCACTCAAAGACGCAAATACAAACCGAAAAACGGATCACACAAACTCGCGCAAAAGCTACGTTTTCGTCTTATGTAGTTACAAATTAAACACTTTCCGTTACTCTCCATTCATTCCACTGCGGAAACTAGTATTTTTTTACCTCGCCACAAGCTCCGATATCAAAGCAAACTACGCTCACTGGGCCAGGCGGCGCGGCGCGGCGCGTCTCTGCTCTTCGTGTTTCAAATCATGCTGCATAAACGTCCGTAACTCCTCGATGCCTTCACTTACAATTTTCAAACTCTCACACCGCCAAGCGACTACCGACCTCAGTACGTGATATCAATTTCAGCTCGATACCACCTTACTGTCCCAGGCAAAAACGCACTCAAAGACGCAAATGCAAACCGAAAAGAAAAACGGATTACACAAACTCACGCGAAAGCTACTTCTTCGTCACATGTAATTACAAATTAACCACTTTCCGATACTCTCCTTTCATTCTACTGTGGAAACTAGTATTTTTTTACGTCGCCACACGGTCCTATATCAAAGCAAACTACGCTCACTGAGCCAGGCGGCGCGGCGCGGCGCGTCTCTGCTCTTCGTGTTTCAAATCATGCTGCATAAACGTCCGTAACTCCTCGATGCCTTCACTTACAATTTTAAAACTCTGACACCGCCAAGCGACCACCGACCTCAGTACGTGATATCAATTTCAACTAGATACCACCTTACTGTCCCAGGCAAAAACGCACTCAAAGACGCAAATACAAACCGAAAAACGGATCACACAAACTCGCGCAAAAGCTACGTTTTCGTCTTATGTAGTTACAAATTAAACACTTTCCGTTACTCTCCATTCATTCCACTGCGGAAACTAGTATTTTTTTACCTCGCCACAAGCTCCGATATCAAAGCAAACTACGCTCACTGGGCCAGGCGGCGCGGCGCGGCGCGTCTCTGCTCTTCGTGTTTCAAATCATGCTGCATAAACGTCCGTAACTCCTCGATGCCTTCACTTACAATTTTCAAACTCTCACACCGCCAAGCGACTACCGACCTCAGTACGTGATATCAATTTCAGCTCGATACCACCTTACTGTCCCAGGCAAAAACGCACTCAAAGACGCAAATGCAAACCGAAAAGAAAAACGGATTACACAAACTCACGCGAAAGCTACTTCTTCGTCACATGTAATTACAAATTAACCACTTTCCGATACTCTCCTTTCATTCTACTGTGGAAACTAGTATTTTTTTACGTCGCCACACGGTCCTATATCAAAGCAAACTACGCTCACTGAGCCAGGCGGCGCGGCGCGGCGCGTCTCTGCTCTTCGTGTTTCAAATCATGCTGCATAAACGTCCGTAACTCCTCGATGCCTTCACTTACAATTTTAAAACTCTGACACCGCCAAGCGACCACCGACCTCAGTACGTGATATCAATTTCAACTAGATACCACCTTACTGTCCCAGGCAAAAACGCACTCAAAGACGCAAATACAAACCGAAAAACGGATCACACAAACTCGCGCAAAAGCTACGTTTTCGTCTTATGTAGTTACAAATTAAACACTTTCCGTTACTCTCCATTCATTCCACTGCGGAAACTAGTATTTTTTTACCTCGCCACAAGCTCCGATATCAAAGCAAACTACGCTCACTGGGCCAGGCGGCGCGGCGCGGCGCGTCTCTGCTCTTCGTGTTTCAAATCATGCTGCATAAACGTCCGTAACTCCTCGATGCCTTCACTTACAATTTTCAAACTCTCACACCGCCAAGCGACTACCGACCTCAGTACGTGATATCAATTTCAGCTCGATACCACCTTACTGTCCCAGGCAAAAACGCACTCAAAGACGCAAATGCAAACCGAAAAGAAAAACGGATTACACAAACTCACGCGAAAGCTACTTCTTCGTCACATGTAATTACAAATTAACCACTTTCCGATACTCTCCTTTCATTCTACTGTGGAAACTAGTATTTTTTTACGTCGCCACACGGTCCTATATCAAAGCAAACTACGCTCACTGAGCCAGGCGGCGCGGCGCGGCGCGTCTCTGCTCTTCGTGTTTCAAATCATGCTGCATTAACGTCCGTAACTCCTCGATGCCTTCACTTACAATTTTAAAACTCTGACACCGCCAAGCGACCACCGACCTCAGTACGTGATATCAATTTCAACTAGATACCACCTTACTGTCCCAGGCAAAAACGCACTCAAAGACGCAAATACAAACCGAAAAACGGATCACACAAACTCGCGCAAAAGCTACGTTTTCGTCTTATGTAGTTACAAATTAAACACTTTCCGTTACTCTCCATTCATTCCACTGCGGAAACTAGTATTTTTTTACCTCGCCACAAGCTCCGATATCAAAGCAAACTACGCTCACTGGGCCAGGCGGCGCGGCGCGGCGCGTCTCTGCTCTTCGTGTTTCAAATCATGCTGCATAAACGTCCGTAACTCCTCGATGCCTTCACTTACAATTTTCAAACTCTCACACCGCCAAGCGACTACCGACCTCAGTACGTGATATCAATTTCAGCTCGATACCACCTTACTGTCCCAGGCAAAAACGCACTCAAAGACGCAAATGCAAACCGAAAAGAAAAACGGATTACACAAACTCACGCGAAAGCTACTTCTTCGTCACATGTAATTACAAATTAACCACTTTCCGATACTCTCCTTTCATTCTACTGTGGAAACTAGTATTTTTTTACGTCGCCACACGGTCCTATATCAAAGCAAACTACGCTCACTGAGCCAGGCGGCGCGGCGCGGCGCGTCTCTGCTCTTCGTGTTTCAAATCATGCTGCATAAACGTCCGTAACTCCTCGATGCCTTCACTTACAATTTTAAAACTCTGACACCGCCAAGCGACCACCGACCTCAGTACGTGATATCAATTTCAACTAGATACCACCTTACTGTCCCAGGACAAAAACGCACTCAAAGACGCAAATACAAACCGAAAAACGGATCACACAAACTCGCGCAAAAGCTACGTTTTCGTCTTATGTAGTTACAAATTAAACACTTTCCGTTACTCTCCATTCATTCCACTGCGGAAACTAGTATTTTTTTACCTCGCCACAAGCTCCGATATCAAAGCAAACTACGCTCACTGGGCCAGGCGGCGCGGCGCGGCGCGTCTCTGCTCTTCGTGTTTCAAATCATGCTGCATAAACGTCCGTAACTCCTCGATGCCTTCACTTACAATTTTCAAACTCTCACACCGCCAAGCGACTACCGACCTCAGTACGTGATATCAATTTCAGCTCGATACCACCTTACTGTCCCAGGCAAAAACGCACTCAAAGACGCAAATGCAAACCGAAAAGAAAAACGGATTACACAAACTCACGCGAAAGCTACTTCTTCGTCACATGTAATTACAAATTAACCACTTTCCGATACTCTCCTTTCATTCTACTGTGGAAACTAGTATTTTTTTACGTCGCCACACGGTCCTATATCAAAGCAAACTACGCTCACTGAGCCAGGCGGCGCGGCGCGGCGCGTCTCTGCTCTTCGTGTTTCAAATCATGCTGCATAAACGTCCGTAACTCCTCGATGCCTTCACTTACAATTTTAAAACTCTGACACCGCCAAGCGACCACCGACCTCAGTACGTGATATCAATTTCAACTAGATACCACCTTACTGTCCCAGGCAAAAACGCACTCAAAGACGCAAATACAAACCGAAAAACGGATCACACAAACTCGCGCAAAAGCTACGTTTTCGTCTTATGTAGTTACAAATTAAACACTTTCCGTTACTCTCCATTCATTCCACTGCGGAAACTAGTATTTTTTTACCTCGCCACAAGCTCCGATATCAAAGCAAACTACGCTCACTGGGCCAGGCGGCGCGGCGCGGCGCGTCTCTGCTCTTCGTGTTTCAAATCATGCTGCATAAACGTCCGTAACTCCTCGATGCCTTCACTTACAATTTTCAAACTCTCACACCGCCAAGCGACTACCGACCTCAGTACGTGATATCAATTTCAGCTCGATACCACCTTACTGTCCCAGGCAAAAACGCACTCAAAGACGCAAATGCAAACCGAAAAGAAAAACGGATTACACAAACTCACGCGAAAGCTACTTCTTCGTCACATGTAATTACAAATTAACCACTTTCCGATACTCTCCTTTCATTCTACTGTGGAAACTAGTATTTTTTTACGTCGCCACACGGTCCTATATCAAAGCAAACTACGCTCACTGAGCCAGGCGGCGCGGCGCGGCGCGTCTCTGCTCTTCGTGTTTCAAATCATGCTGCATAAACGTCCGTAACTCCTCGATGCCTTCACTTACAATTTTAAAACTCTGACACCGCCAAGCGACCACCGACCTCAGTACGTGATATCAATTTCAACTAGATACCACCTTACTGTCCCAGGCAAAAACGCACTCAAAGACGCAAATACAAACCGAAAAACGGATCACACAAACTCGCGCAAAAGCTACGTTTTCGTCTTATGTAGTTACAAATTAAACACTTTCCGTTACTCTCCATTCATTCCACTGCGGAAACTAGTATTTTTTTACCTCGCCACAAGCTCCGATATCAAAGCAAACTACGCTCACTGGGCCAGGCGGCGCGGCGCGGCGCGTCTCTGCTCTTCGTGTTTCAAATCATGCTGCATAAACGTCCGTAACTCCTCGATGCCTTCACTTACAATTTTCAAACTCTCACACCGCCAAGCGACTACCGACCTCAGTACGTGATATCAATTTCAGCTCGATACCACCTTACTGTCCCAGGCAAAAACGCACTCAAAGACGCAAATGCAAACCGAAAAGAAAAACGGATTACACAAACTCACGCGAAAGCTACTTCTTCGTCACATGTAATTACAAATTAACCACTTTCCGATACTCTCCTTTCATTCTACTGTGGAAACTAGTATTTTTTTACGTCGCCACACGGTCCTATATCAAAGCAAACTACGCTCACTGAGCCAGGCGGCGCGGCGCGGCGCGTCTCTGCTCTTCGTGTTTCAAATCATGCTGCATAAACGTCCGTAACTCCTCGATGCCTTCACTTACAATTTTTAAACTCTGACACCGCCAAGCGACCACCGACCTCAGTACGTGATATCAATTTCAACTAGATACCACCTTACTGTCCCAGGCAAAAAACGCACTCAAAGACGCAAATACAAACCGAAAAACGGATCACACAAACTCGCGCAAAAGCTACGTTTTCGTCTTATGTAGTTACAAATTAAACACTTTCCGTTACTCTCCATTCATTCCACTGCGGAAACTAGTATTTTTTTACCTCGCCACAAGCTCCGATATCAAAGCAAACTACGCTCACTGGGCCAGGCGGCGCGGCGGCGGCGCCGTCTCTGCTCTTCGTGTTTCAAATCATGCTGCATAAACGTCCGTAACTCCTCGATGCCTTCACTTACAATTTCAAACTCTCACACCGCCAAAGCGACTACCGACCTCAGTACGTGATATCAATTTCAGCTCGATACCACCTTACTGTCCCAGGCAAAAACGCACTCAAAGACGCAAATGCAAACCGAAAAGAAAAACGGATTACACAAACTCACGCGAAAGCTACTTCTTCGTCACATGTAATTACAAATTAACCACTTTCCGATACTCTCCTTTCATTCTACTGTGGAAACTAGTATTTTTTTACGTCGCCACACGGTCCTATATCAAAGCAAACTACGCTCACTGAGCCAGGCCCGGCGCGGCGCGGCGCGTCTCTGCTCTTCGTGTTTCAAAATCATGCTGCATAAACGTCCCGTAACTCCTCGATGCCTTCACTTACAATTTTAAAACTCTGACACCGCCAAGCGACCACCGACCTCAGTACGTGATATCAATTTCAACTAGATACCACCTTACTGTCCCCAGGCAAAAACGCACTCAAAGACGCAAATACAAACCGAAAAACGGATCACACAAACTCGCGCAAAAGCTACGTTTTCGTCTTATGTAGTTACAAATTAAACACTTTCCGTTACTCTCCATTCATTCCACTGCGGAAACTAGTATTTTTTTACCTCGCCACAAGCTCCGATATCAAAGCAAACTACGCTCACTGGGCCAGGCGGCGCGGCGCGGCGCGTCTCTGCTCTTCGTGTTTCAAATCATGCTGCATAAACGTCCGTAACTCCTCGATGCCTTCACTTACAATTTTCAAACTCTCACACCGCCAAGCGACTACCGACCTCAGTACGTGATATCAATTTCAGCTCGATACCACCTTACTGTCCCAGGCAAAAACGCACTCAAAGACGCAAATGCAAACCGAAAAGAAAAACGGATTACACAAACTCACGCGAAAGCTACTTCTTCGTCACATGTAATTACAAATTAACCACTTTCCGATACTCTCCTTTCATTCTACTGTGGAAACTAGTATTTTTTTACGTCGCCACACGGTCCTATATCAAAGCAAACTACGCTCACTGAGCCAGGCGGCGCGGCGCGGCGCGTCTCTGCTCTTCGTGTTTCAAATCATGCTGCATAAACGTCCGTAACTCCTCGATGCCTTCACTTACAATTTTAAAACTCTGACACCGCCAAGCGACCCACCGACCTCAGTACGTGATATCAATTTCAACTAGATACCACCTTACTGTCCCAGGCAAAAACGCACTCAAAGACGCAAATACAAACCGAAAAACGGATCACACAAACTCGCGCAAAAGCTACGTTTTCGTCTTATGTAGTTACAAATTAAACACTTTCCGTTACTCTCCATTCATTCCACTGCGGAAACTAGTATTTTTTTTACCTCGCCACAAGCTCCGATATCAAAGCAAACTACGCTCACTGGGCCAGGCGGCGCGGCGCGGCGCGTCTCTGCTCTTCGTGTTTCAAATCATGCTGCATAAACGTCCGTAACTCCTCGATGCCTTCACTTACAATTTTCAAACTCTCACACCGCCAAGCGACTACCGACCTCAGTACGTGATAGCAATTTCAGCTCGATACCACCTTACTGTCCCAGGCAAAAACGCACTCAAAGACGCAAAATGCAAACCGAAAAGAAAAACGGATTACACAAACTCACGCGAAAGCTACTTCTTCGTCACATGTAATTACAAATTAACCACTTTCCGATACTCTCCTTTCATTCTACTGTGGAAACTAGTATTTTTTTACGTCGCCACACGGTCCCTATATCAAAGCAAACTACGCTCACTGAGCCAGGCGGCGCGGCGCGGCGCGTCTCTGCTCTTCGTGTTTCAAATCATGCTGCATAAACGTCCGTAACTCCTCGATGCATTCACTTACAATTTTAAAACTCTGACACCGCCAAGCGACCACCGACCTCAGTACGTGATATCAAATTTCAACTAGATACACCTTACTGTCCCAGGCAAAAACGCACTCAAAGACGCAAATACAAACCGAAAAACGGATCACACAAACTCGCGCAAAAGCTACGTTTTCGTCTTATGTAGTTACAAATTAAACACTTTCCGTTACTCTCCATTCATTCCACTGGCGGAAACTAGTATTTTTTTACCTCGCCACAAGCTCCGATATCAAAGCAAACTACGCTCACTGGGCCAGGCGGCGCGGCGCGGCGCGTCTCTGCTCTTCGTGTTTCAAATCATGCTGCATAAACGTCCGTAACTCCTCGATGCCTTCACTTACAATTTTCAAACTCTCACACCGCCAAGCGACTACCGACCTCAGTACGTGATATCAATTTCAGCTCGATACCACCTTACTGTCCCAGGCAAAAAACGCACTCAAAGACGCAAATGCAAACCGAAAAGAAAAACGGATTACACAAACTCACGCGAAAGCTACTTCTTCGTCACCATTGTAATTACAAATTAACCACTTTCCGATACTCTCCTTTCATTCTACTGTGGAAACTAGTATTTTTTTACGTCGCCACACGGTCCTATATCAAAGCAAACTACGCTCACTGAGCCAGGCGGCGCGGCGCGGCGCGTCCTCTGCTCTTCGTGTTTCAAATCATGCTGCATAAACGTCCGTAACTCCTCGATGCCTTCACTTACAATTTTAAAACTCTGACACCGCCAAGCGACCACCGACCTCAGTACGTGATATCAATTTCAACTAGATACCACCTTACTGTCCCAGGCAAAAACGCACTCAAAGACGCAAATACAAACCGAAAAACGGATCACACAAACTCGCGCAAAAGCTACGTTTTCGTCTTATGTAGTTACAAATTAAACACTTTCCGTTACTCTCCATTCATTCCACTGCGGAAACTAGTATTTTTTTACCTCGCCACAAGCTCCGATATCAAAGCAAACTACGCTCACTGGGCCAGGCGGCGCGGCGCGGCGCGTCTCTGCTCTTCGTGTTTCAAATCATGCTGCATAAACGTCCCGTAACTCCTCGATGCCTTCACTTACATTTTCAAACTCTCACACCGCCAAGCGACTACCGACCTCAGTACGTGATATCAATTTCAGCTCGATACCCCCTTACTGTCCCAGGCAAAAACGCACTCAAAGACGCAAATGCAAACCGAAAAGAAAAACGGATTACACAAACTCACGCGGAAAGCTACTTCTTCGTCACATGTAATTACAAATTAACCACTTTCCGATTACTCTCCTTTCATTCTACTGTGGAAACTAGTATTTTTTTTACGTCGCCACACGGTCCTATATCAAAGCAAACTACGCTCACTGAGCCAGGCGGCGCGGCGCGGCGCGTCTCTGCTCTTCGTGTTTCAAATCATGCTGCATAAACGTCCGTAACTCCTCGATGCCTTCACTTACAATTTTAAAACTCTGACACCGCCAAGCGACCACCGACCTCAGTACGTGATATCAATTTCAACTAGATACCACCTTACTGTCCCAGGCAAAAACGCACTTCAAAGACGCAAATACAAACCCGAAAAACGGATCACACAAACTCGCGCAAAAGCTACGTTTTCGTCTTATGTAGTTTCAAATTAAACACTTTCCGTTACTCTCATTCATTCCACTGCGGAAACTAGTATTTTTTTACCTCGCCACAAGCTCCGATATCAAAGCAAACTACGCTCACTGGGCCAGGCGGCGCGGCGCGGCGCGTCTCTGCTCTTTCGGTTTCAAATCATGCTGCATAAACGTCCGTAACTCCTCGATGCCTTCACTTACAATTTTCAAACTCTCACACCGCCAAGCGACTACCTACCTCAGTACGTGATATCAATTTCAGCTCGATACCACCTTACTGTCCCAGGCAAAAACGCACTCAAAGACGCAAATGCA
>NW_026047805.1:0-91248 GCF_023864345.2 Schistocerca serialis cubense
CTACCGCCGCCCACACCCGCCACCGACCCCCGCAATCCAACCACCACGGCACGCAAACAGCATCCCCACGGGCATACAGAAACGCCAGACAGACACCCACACCAAACGCAACACGACAATCAAAACCTTCCCCGACGTGCTTTGATGGCCCTGAGAAGGGCCGTTTTGGGCCGCGCGTCTCTTGCGCGCCACTAGACGACGACGGGGGGTGGGGACGACGGAGTCAAGCGCCAAACCCTTCCATTCCCATCTCTTTCTCCTCTACTCTACTTCTTCTTCTTGGGCGAAGCCTTCGCCTTAGACGGCGTCGTCGCCTTCTTCGGGCGCGGCGCCTTCGGCTTCTTCGTCGGAACCTTGGCGGCCTTCTTCGCCTTCGACGGCGACTTGGCCTTGGCCGGCTTGGCCGCAGCCGCCTTCTTCGCACCCGCGGGAGCGGCCGACGCCGCAGACGCCTTCTTGGCGGCGCCCGCCTTCCGACCGGTCGCCGCCTTCACGCCACCAGCCTTCTTTGCGCCGGCCGCACGGGCGCCCTTCTTCTCCTTGCTGGCCGGAGCGGCGCGCTTCTTCTTGGCACCGCCAGCACGAGCCTTGCCGCCCTCGGCCGCCCCCCCGCCGCCGGCGCCGGCAAGCTTGAACGAGCCGGACGCGCCCTTCCCCTTCGTCTGCACCAGCTCGCCCGCCACGACGGCCGACTTGAGGTACTTCTTGATAAACGGCGCCAGCTTCTCCGCGTCCAGCTTGTAGTGCGCGGCTATGTACTTCTTGATCGCCTGCAGCGACGACCCGCCGCGCTCCTTCAGACTCTTGATGGCGGCCGTCACCATCTCAGAGGTGCGCGGGTGCGCAGGCTTGGCGCGCGGCTTCTTCGCAGACGACGCAGACTTGGCCTTCTTCGTAGTGCCGGTGGCGGCGGGTGCCGCAGCAGTCTCGTTCGTAGCCGCCTGATCTGCCATTTCGACGACGCGCGTAACACACAGCGAGAGCGAGCGGGACGGCAGGCACGCAAGCACAGCACAGCAGCAGAGCAGAGAATCACAAGGGCCCAGCCAGTGTCGCGGGCGGGCGCGGACGGCCGAGAGAGCGGCCGCCACTCTGCGCGCCGCCGCGCCGCGCCTCCGCGCTTGCTACCGCCCAACGTCCGACAGCCTGTGCGGAGCAGCCCCAAACCTGCGCCACAACCGCCCGCGCCTTTCAAACCACCGAGGATGGGGCTACACACAGCCACACCACAGTCGCCAACCAGTCGCCACGGCAGCGCCGCAAACCACGGCCAAACTGCAGCTACCGCGCGCTACAGCCTGGGTCGGCCCGCCGAGAATCGCCGCCCCCGCCCAAATGCCGCCCCCACAGCCCCAGCCGACGACCCGCCACAATGGCCAAACCTTCGGCAAAACTCCCACACCGTCGCCGCGGCAGCCCGGCCAGCGCGGCCGGCGCCACAGCCACACAAGCCGAGGCGTGCGGCGATGACGGCCGTGCAAACGCGCCTCCGCCGCCCCATCGCCTTCCGTCGCCCTCCCGCCGTTTCCCGATCGGCCCGCAGCCGTCGGGCCACATCGCGCGCCGTCCTCCTCCTCTCGCCCGCCAACATTCACAGCCGTTTCTCAACAATTGCCCGCCGCAAACGGACGCCGCCTGCGCAACAGGCGCCGCCGCCCCTCGCCGCTTCCGACCCAACCCCTCGACCGAGGCAAACCGCAATCCGAATCTACAGACCAACCCAATCTGCCGTCAAGCACACACGACAGCCGACCTTACACGTTACGCGTTACACATTACGTTTACACGTCTACGTTAGGTTAGGTTAGGTGGACGTGGGTTAGGTTAAGGGGACTTGGGTTAGGTTAAGCGTCAAACTTAGGTTAAGCATTCAAACACGTCAGGCGTCAGAGGTTAGGTTAGGTTTAGGTTAGGTTAGGTTAGGTTAGGTTAGGTTAGGTTAGGTTAGGTTACACGTTAGGTTAAGGGGTCAGTGCTAGGTTAAGAAGCGTCAAACGTAGGTTAAAAAAAAGCGTTCAAACGTGAGGCGTGAGCCGGACAGCTTACCTTACGTAGACGTTAGGGGCTCACAGGCTGAGCTCACCTCGCCACACCACAGGTTAGGTTCGGTTCGGTTCGGTTCGGTTCGCTCGGCTCAGCGTAAAGCGCCGAGGTCAGGGTTACGTTCGTTCACCTTCGGGCGCCACACTTTCGGTTGAAAGGTCGCGACGGGACGACGTCGGCAGGCACGCCGCAAACGAACAAAAACGTACAGACGACGTCGGAAACCGCCGACAGACGGGGGAGCAGCACGACCACGACCAGACACCGAGCGCGAACGAGACACACGCGAACCACCCCCACCGGCCAAAGGGCACCACACAACAACCCAGAGCACCACGTGTCGACACCAGAGCAACCCGCCGCTCACGCGACATGGCTGGCACCGAAGGGCAACCGCCCGCAACTGCGCTTTCCGCGCCGGCCCGGATGCACGTCGTGCTACAACAACACCACTACCGTACACAGCCGCTGTTCACAACATCACTATCAATGGCGCGCCCGCGGCTCGCCGCCGTCGCAGTCGCAGCCCCAACGCCAGCACTTTTGCACCACCATTCACACGCACCGCAACACAGCTCGCCGACACAGCCGAACAAAACAAACACCACACAACAACAGCAACAACGCCGCCGCCTCTACTTGTGCCGGCGACCCACCCCGCCGATGGCGCACCTTTCGCCAGCCGGCAATCGACACACACGCACCCACCCACCGGGGCCCAGTGCAAAAAAAAAAAAAAAAAAAAAAACACACAAAAACAAAAAAACCAAACAACACAAACGACACGGGAAGCGCACACCCGCCACTTCGCGCGCACGCCACCAACCAGTCGTCGTCTCAAAATAACAAACACAAACAAAATAAACTAACAACTAGGGCAACACAAAACAAAAACGCCTCGCACGAACCGCCCACAAAAAGGACAAGCACACGCACAGCCTCTGCTGACGACCACGACGCAGCGGCACGCTGCTCCTGTCCCGCGCCCCGCGCCCCACTCGATTCACAACTCACGCGACACCGTCAACGACGGGCTCGCTTCCCGCAACCTACCACCTTTCCGCCACGACGCACAGCCCCAGCCCCACCCGACGACGCCCGTGGCAACGACTGCACTTTCACCACCGCCTCCCCCTTCCCCCCCAAAACACACACACACACACACACACACACACACACACACACACACACAGCCAGCCAAAAACGCACTCGCGACCCACACATGCACGTGCATCGGCACACGCCAACCAGTCAACGTCGACAACCACACGCAAGGCTCGAAACGAAACCGGCGTCCTTCCACGTTGCCATCAAGCTACGCGACACAAGACACAAGGAACCAACACAACAGCCGGCCCCACTAATTCCCACTCTCACGCCGCAAAAAGCACACCGAAACCGCCAAACGCACGCACATTCCCCTTCGCACTGACACCACCGACCGGCTCGCTACCACACACCTCTCGGCAGCCGTTTCACGCCAATTCGCCACACCGCCCACACAGTCGACAAGCGCCCGCCCTGTACGGCACACGCAACGACGCAGCGCAGCAAAGGGCGCCCGCAACACATACCTCTCCGCCGCCCGACGCGCCAACCGCCACACCACACCGCCAGCCACTCGCAAATTGTGCACTGCCACCAGCCACACGTCCAACACGCCGCGCCGCCTCCGGCCACCCGCCAGGGGGCGCTCACGTCCGCGACAACAGCGCGGCCCGCCGGGCCGGGCCGAACCGAACCGAGCCGCCGCTGCTCTGCACTCGGCACGGCCACACCCTGCTGCAGACCGGGCTCGTCCCTCTGTACGCGTCTGCCTGCGCATCAACACAACACGACCTTTTTTTTTTTTTTTTTTTCTCTCTACCGCCATCCCTCCTTCTCGCGTTTTACTCGTTGTTGCAGCAGCGGCGCACACCTACACATCCACAGCCCCAGCCGAGCCGGCCTCACCTCAGGGCCCGCCGCCAGCGTCTCCTCCTCGGGCACAGGTGCGGTGCTGTGGCCGCCCATCCAACCGCATTGCTGGCCGTCCAGCCACCAGGCGTTCCCACTGCCGCGAGCCACGCCGCGCACCGACCCTGCTGCAGAAAACGAAGCATAGCCAGAGACCGACCGATACACAAAGCAAGCCGTCGCCTCGCCTCTTGTCCTTCCTGCCTTCCTTCCGCCCCCGCCCTTCTCACACCACCGCCTCTCCACTTTCGCCCCCCCCCCCCTCCGTTTTTTTTTTTTTTTTTTTTTTTGTTTTCTTCTTTCTTTCTTTCTTTCTTTCTTTCTTTGGCCCTCTCTCCTTCCCGCCATGGCGGTTACGGCACCGCCTGCAGCGGCAGATTTTTTGCGCCCACACGCCTACTCCTACCACCATTAACCTTGCCCTGCCCTGCCCTGCCCTGCCCTGCCCTGCCCTGCCCTGCCCTGCCCTGCCCTGCCCTGCCCATCAACGTCGCAGTCGAACCGACGCTTGCCAACACACTGCCCACGTTCCTTTCTCTTTTCGGCCTACGCCCATTACGCGCCGCCGCCGCCACAGCACCTTCCCTTCCCACAACACACCGACGTCATCACACGCACCCAAAACAGGGGGCCACGACCGTGTTCCTCGCCCACTCCCATCCCGCACGGTACGCACATTCCCCACTACTACCGCGCACCCTCCCTTTCCAATCTGTGTGTCTCTGTGTCTGTGTCCTGTCCGCGCGTGACGCCTCTCAACATCCGCCGTCCCCCGTCCCGTTTTCGCCCCCATGCCGTCGTCGCGCCGCCTCCTCCCCGTCCACCGCCGCCCCTGTCCGCCCCGCACCACACCATACACCGCTGCTTGTCCCGGCCGTTGCCACCAAAGGCGCCGACCGCAAACGCGCCACGCCGCAGCCCCCGTGCGTCTCGCGCTCGCTTGCATCTCCGTGCCGACGCTGCCTCTCTTCCCACTCGCACTCGACCTCGACAACACAGTCTTTGGCTCCGCCACTGCGTGTTCCGGTGGTACGCACGCTGCAACACGTATGTATTCATTACCAGAGCGATGGCGAGGCATGACAGCATCTCTGTCTGACCAGAGAGTTCTTTATCGCTGCTAGTCGGCGCTTGGACCGCGCCAGACGACAGTAGTGGCACGCACCGGGTCGCCAGGAACAGATGTTATATATATTGTAGCGCGAGTCGGGAGAGGTAGTAGTCGGTCGACAGTAGTAGCGGGTGGACGGTTGTACTGAGCGGCCGTCGGCGGCGTGCTCTGCTCGTCTCGCGACTCTGGTCACGGTTCGGGACGATGTATAGTATATTGTGTTATAATCAAAAAGGTGGTGTGACGCTGCATTGCGCAAATCTGATAACGTATGTTCATTGTACTTCTTTTGTTCAACAACAAAAGCCCCACTATTACTTTTTTTCTAAAGTAACTTTTGTCTCTTAACGAAAAACATTCACTTTTTAAAGACTACTTCCTATGGCATTTCCCTCCAAGGAGTGCAATTAATTACCAGCCAGCACTCATTCATTGCACACAGCTGTGTAAGGGGTATCTACAATTGAGGAGCGGATATAAATGCAATTTTTTGTTTTTTTTTTTGTGTGTGTGTTGTAACCTCCCAGCAAAATTTAAAATAATGGACAATGTTATTTACGGATGCTAATGGACATTGCGCTAATTGTAACCTCGCCCACAATGAGAGGTATTGAAAATGGCAACAAAAATGTGAAATTCGCAATCTGACTCAAATATAAAGTCTTCACACAACATTTACAAAAGTCCGTTCAGTGACAAGAAACTTCAATTAAACCGACATATCGGTCTTTGGCCCTGTGCAAAACAATCAGAATTAAAGTCTTACCTCCGAATAAATGGATGTCACATTTCTGCTCTGGTTGTTGCGCAGCGCTTGGAGGAACTGCATTGCAAATAATAATATTCTCTTTTTTTGTGATTTTAGTGACATTTTTCTTCAAAGAAGTGGAATGAAATGTGAAGTGCAACGAACTCTTTAGTTCAATAAAAAATTAAATGTTTGAAAAATGCTTTTGAAATAAAAATTATTATTGGGGAACTTGTTGGAGAATAATTACAATTTTTCATTATCTAATGATTACATTAATTAACAGTATACCTTATTCACCATCTTGACCAGTGTTGCCGACCGCCTACATCACACAACCGCACTCGGCTGCTACTACTGACCGACCGCTCTGCATGACGACTATTAGCGTACTGCACGCGACGACTACTGACAGAGTACAGCCCTCAACTACACAGAGCTACGGACTCGCAACGACTACTGACAGACAGACTGACTGACTGACTGAGAACCGCTCGCAACACTCGCGCAGTCCAGCGCAAACTCTCTGGTCACAGATGCTACAATGTCTCGCCATCGCTACTATGTTACATACGTGTTTCAGTGTCTTTTTCATTGGGCTAACGATCTTTGGCTCTTTTTATTCTGAATACAGGGCCAAAGGTCAACGCTGCTGCCCTTATACAATTTATCAGGTTTCATTATGTCTGTTGCAATGTTACATACGGTTCACTCTTTCATTAATATTATCGTTGGGTTTGTTTTGTAGGGACGTTAACATTCTGGCACATTTTTATTATCATCGGACTCTCTGCTACTTGTGCAGGGAGGTTATACCTGGGTCCATTTCCATTTCCATTTACATTTTAATATTGATAGACTTTTTGTTTTCTTTTTTGTTTCTTGTTGTTTTTCCTTCTTTTTTTTTGTTGTTTTTTTTTTTTTTTGTTTTGTTTTTCCCGCTCTCACCACCACCGCCGCATCACGCCTTCCGTTTTCTTGGTTTCTTTTCTGTTCTTCAACATCACCGCGCCCCATTTCCACACCACAGCCATCAGCCTCCAAGACGGGCGGGCGCAGTGTGCCATTTCCGGCGCACAAGCACACCCGTACGGTACTCTCCTCGCCCCCACGCCACCAACAACACAGCGACCACGCGGCTTTCAGGCATGGCACGGCACGGCACGGCACGGCACCGGCGAAATGCGCCGCCCCCGCCCCTCCGCGCATCCGTCCGTCTCGCCACGTTCACTGACAGCCGCGTCTGCGGCTACACCACGACAACCACAACACAACACCGCTCCCCTCCCTGGCAACTCACATTGTTTTTCTCCTCCTCTTTTGCACAAACCACAACGCCGAGCACAGGCGCAAGCCACCCACACCGCGCCCCTCCCCGTCCCGTCTTTGGCCGCCGCTCCTCGTTTCCTCGTTTGCCCCCTCCCATCTCCCGAAATGCCATGCCAGCAGCGTTACGCATGCCCCTCCCCTGTCCACACAACACTACCGCCTAACGAACAGCCTTTTCCGGGCCACATCCAGGGCACGCCCACCTCCAAACACTGCCAATTCACGGACGCACACACACACACACACACACACACTCACTTTCTCGACACCTTTCTGTACGGAGGGTGCGTCATCTCGACCGTGACAGAGTGACGGCAACTATCGACGATCCATTTCCCCCCACTGGTAAAACATGTCCACTAACACCTACATACATCATTCAAGTACACAGACAATAGCATACACACAATGGGAGGGCACACGAACATGGACGGCACGGCACTGTCATACACTCTTCCTCAGAACCATATCAACAAACGTTACGTACATCCGGGAAAGCGAAAGCGAACGCGAAAGCGAAAGCAAAAGCAAAGGCAAAGCCCAATGCAGCCGTCAAAGGTAACGTTCACCACGGCAGACACTTGCAGCCGCGCCGCCGTTAAACGCATTTCAGTGCGGCTCCAATACGCCTCCGACACGGGAACGTTCCGTTGCTCTACGAATGCGTTTCTCCCCTTTTTCCCTTCCTCTCTCTTTTGCCCCCCGTCCTTGCACTCTTGCCTCATTCCTCACGTTCTGCCCAGACATTCGACCGATCAAAGTCAACCTTTCGTTACCGTTCTCAGCGCGACGGTGTACAACAGTATGACGGGTGTGCCCAAGACTTCGGTTCAGTTGCGTGACGCCGGTCTATCGCGCCGATCGACAGTTACTCAGGGGGCGACGGATCGGACCACGTCACCGACACACAAAACACTTTCAAACAAACAAATACATACCGGATGGACACAGACAAACACGTGTACAGACATTCGCCAAACAAACGACCGCCGCCGCCGCCGCCGCCGCCGCCGCCGTCTAGCGTGCATCTTGAATGACGACATCGGTGTGCGTGCGTCGTACGCAATCAGTCAGACACGGCTATCAAACATCAGAGTCGAATGGTACATCATCGTGCGTGTCGCCGTACACGTACAGTACAATACAACAACAATGCGTCTTAATGGCACGTTCATTTCAACGTCACTCACACACCTCCACGCTGCAGTTACGTCGCACCATTGTCAAACTCGGCGTACAGCAAAGGGAATAGTGGGCGGCAAAAAAAACCAAACAAAAACATTTCACATTTCACATTTCACCCTCGCCATGTATGATGTGCAAAAAAACAAACCCGCAAACGGCCGTCGTTACGGTGACACAAAAGTCGCCGATCACACTGTCCCCCCTCGCAGACGGGTAACACACACACACACACACACCAACAACACCAATGGGTCAAAAACCACGCCAACGAGGCGTGCCACCATTCCACGCCACGGCGACCAACCTCGTGGCCGTACCCCGCGCAACACGCTTTGACGCGCCCCCCCACCCACAATCAAAATGCACACATACATCACAGCCGTCCACACAAACAACAACAACAATTCCGCCCTTCCCGCAAAAGGCAAGTTGGTGGCCCTGAAAAGGGCCGTTTTGCCGCTCTCGCAACGGAGGAGCCTTCTCCATCCTTCCTTCCATTCCAGAGCCACCTCCTTACTTGGAGCTCGTGTACTTGGTCACCGCCTTCGTGCCCTCGCTCACGGCGTGCTTGGCCAGCTCGCCAGGCAGCAACAGCCGCACAGCGGTCTGGATCTCGCGGGACGTGATGGTCGAGCGCTTGTTGTAGTGCGCCAGGCGAGAAGCCTCGGCCGCAATGCGCTCGAAAATGTCGTTCACGAAGCTGTTCATGATGCTCATCGCCTTCGACGAGATGCCCGTGTCAGGGTGCACCTGCTTCAGCACCTTGTAGATGTAGATGGCATAGCTCTCCTTCCTCTTGCGCTTCTTCTTCTTGTCGCCCTTCGAAATGTTCTTCTGCGCCTTGCCAGCCTTCTTGGCGGCCTTCCCGCTAGTCTTGGGCGGCATCTCGAACCAACGTACGGCAGCAGCAACACCAGTAGCAAGCGCTCCGCTCTAGTCAGCGTCTCCCCACACAGTGGCACCCGCCGCCAGCCGCCGCCGCACCTTTACCAGCTCGCCCTGTTGCGGCCGCCGACCAATGGGGCGCGCGCGCAACCGGCCGCCGCACCCGAGCCCATAAAGCACCCCCACCCCGGCTGCGCCGGCACGCACGCACGCGACGCACGCAGACAGACGCGGACTCCGCTGCTGGACTCGCTACGGCTCGCATCGTTACGTCGCCCGCGCACGCCTTTGTTCGTTCCAACCACAAGATATGGCAGGACGCAAGGGGAACAAGCTAGCAGCCGCGCTGGAACATCTCATCAGTGCTTTGGGGAGTTCCCGCGGCCGCAGGCGACCACAGAAGCCGAAGCACAAGCGGCGTTCACTGCAACACGTGCAGTGCTACAGGTGCCAGCAGTTGGGGCACGTGGCGGGTGTCTGCCGAAACGCAGCCGCGTGTTTGAAATGCGCGGCGGCACACGACACCCGTAACTGCCCCAAACCACGTGGAGCCGCCAACACATGCGCGAATTGCGGCGGACCTCACGCCGCCAACTCGCGCAGCTGCAGCTACCGCCGGCAGCACACCACAGCAAGCCCTGCGGTGCCTGCCGCCAAGTCGGCCGCACTGCCTCCCCGCTCCGGCGAGGGGCGCCCGTCGTGCCGCGTTGAAGCGGCAACCGACCAAGCGCTGGCCGACCTGCAAGCAGCCATCGCGGCCGAAAGGGCCGCAACGAAGGACGAGCTCGTGGCCGTCCACCGGCAGCTTCAACAGCTGCGGGAGGAGCTGCGGCTTCTCAAGAAGTCGCCGCCTGTGCCAGCTCCCCCCGCCCCTGTGAGGCACCCATTGCGGGTGGATGCCGCCACTCAGACGTCCACCGACCCGCCTCCTGCAGCAATGCAGGCGGCGTGTCGCATGGAAGTGGACGTCGGGACGCCTGCACCGTCTCCCCGCCTGGAGACAGAGGCAGAAGAAGAGCCATCCGACAACGACTTGCCGACCGCTTCTTCGCAAGATGAAGAAGAGGCGGAAACCGAAGGACTGCCCCTCCCGCTCCCCGACGAGCGGAGTGTGCAGCCCTTCCTGAAGAAGATCGTGGCGTCGCTGAAGGACGGGACGTACCCTCACGGGGACAATCCGTACCCCTTCACGCCGGCGCCCGCGAAGCCACCTCTTCCGCACGTACCGTGCGACCTTCGCCACTCGCGTGGCATGTTGCACGAAGCGATAACACGGAAGGAACTCAAACTGCTGAACAGCCACCCCATCTTCACCCCTTCGGACTGGGACCACATCACTGAGGCCACAGCGAAGTGGGTGCGGGAAGAGTTTCGCTCCGGCAGGCGTCAGCCTGCCCCAGAAGATCAAGCAGCAGTCGACTACTTCGCTAGACTAAACTCAGCGAGGTAGCCAGAGGCCAATTCCACCGAGAGGCCACACAGATGACAACAGCGCTGATAAAGGAGGAACAGCAGCCACGCTGCTTAGCCTCCCCCATCTCCAGACAGATGATGTCTGTGATTTTGAGTGAGTGAGTGAGTGAGTGCGCCGGCACGCACTCCGCTGCTCGACTCGCTGCCGCTCGCACCGGTCGTTTTCGTTTCCGTTTCGTGTGCACCGTCGCTAGCCCATCGCCATGTCCGGACGCGGAAAGGGAGGCAAAGTCAAGGGCAAGTCAAAGTCCCGCTCAAGCAGGGCTGGGCTCCAGTTCCCGG
The DNA here is from genome assembly GCF_023864345.2 of Schistocerca serialis cubense. Lineage (NCBI taxonomy): Eukaryota > Metazoa > Arthropoda > Insecta > Orthoptera > Acrididae > Schistocerca > Schistocerca serialis. Next base: position 11,013 of record NW_026047805.1, read on the forward strand.
TCGGCAGAATCCACCGCCTCCTGCGCAAGGGAAACTACGCAGAGCGCGTCGGCGCCGGGGCGCCCGTCTACCTCGCCGCCGTCATGGAGTACCTCGCGGCTGAGGTGCTCGAGCTGGCCGGAAACGCGGCCCGCGACAACAAGAAGACGCGCATCATCCCGCGCCACCTGCAGCTTGCCATCCGCAACGACGAGGAGCTCAACAAGCTCCTGTCGGGCGTCACCATCGCACAGGGTGGTGTCCTGCCCAACATCCAGGCCGTCCTGCTGCCAAAGAAGACCGAGAAGAAGGCCTAAAGGAGGCCAGGCAATCGCAGCCGCCGCGTGCTCCCCTGCACGCAACGCGCTTTGCCGGCTCGGCCCACAACAATCGGCCCTTTTCAGGGCCACCACACAAACCTACGTCCAAAGCAAAATTTCAGTCGTCCTCGCCGCACCTTGTTTTGTTTTAACTTTGCACTTTCACAGCACAGCCGCCGCCGGCGCACGTCCGCCATCTTGTCGTCCACACAGCCCGTGTGGCCCAACACACACACACATTTTGCACGGTCGCAGTCGCACTTCCAAACGACAACGGCAGCAATAATGACCATTGTTAAAGGGAGGCGTGTCGACACACCGCCCTCCACTCCCGCGCGCAACGGCCGTCGACACGAACGAAACAGCTGATCCGGCCGCCTATGCCCACACGCCTTGCCTCGGAAACCCCAACGCCGCCGCAAACAAACACACAGAGACAAACCACGCAAGCAAATAATCACCGCCTCTCGCACAACAACACACAGCCCGCCATCTCCGTCGCGATCGATACAAAGACACACAATAACAAACACACAAACGAAGCAGCTCCACACACAGCCAGCCACATGACACGTTTCCTTTCCTTCTCCCCTCCCAGTCACATCACGTCGCTCAAACGGAAAGAAAGAAAGAAACAAACAAACAAACAAACAACACAGCGCACACACGCAGCAACAACACAGACTCTTTCGCACTTTTCAACTTCCGAACAGTGTGGTGGCCCTGAAAAGGGCCGTTTTCTAGTCTCTCCCACCCACAAGCACGGCCGCGGGAAGGCCAGCGCCCGCTGCGACGCAGCCTAACCGCCGAAACCGTACAGGGTGCGCCCCTGCCTCTTCAGGGCGTACACCACGTCCATGGCCGTCACAGTCTTGCGCTTGGCGTGCTCAGTGTACGTCACCGCGTCGCGGATCACGTTCTCCAGGAACACCTTCAGCACCCCGCGGGTCTCCTCGTAGATCAGACCAGAGATGCGCTTCACGCCGCCCCTGCGAGCCAGGCGGCGGATGGCGGGCTTCGTGATGCCCTGGATGTTGTCGCGCAACACCTTGCGGTGCCGCTTGGCGCCACCCTTGCCGAGCCCCTTTCCTCCCTTGCCGCGGCCTGTCATCCTTCCTTCCTCGGGCAAAGCAAAACGTGCACAAACAGCAGCTGCAGCGGCTGGAGAGTCGGCTACGGTCTGCGCCCAGCGCGCCCGCCGCCCCCCTATATAGACTCTGGCCCGCCCTCCCCCCACCACGCGCAACCGAGGGCATATAAGCGCAGCACGGAGGCGCGCGGGCCCGTTGTCAAGGCAGCACCGGACGCCGCGCCGCACCTAACCTCCACGCACGCCGCTCCGCTACCGCCAACGCTACCGCCATGGCCCGCACAAAGCAAACGGCCCGCAAGTCCACCGGCGGAAAGGCGCCGCGCAAACAGCTCGCCACCAAGGCGGCGAGGAAGAGCGCGCCCGCCACCGGAGGCGTCAAGAAGCCCCACCGCTACAGGCCGGGCACCGTCGCCCTGCGAGAAATCAGGCGCTACCAGAAGAGCACAGAGCTGCTCATCCGCAAGCTGCCATTCCAGCGCCTAGTGCGCGAGATCGCCCAGGACTTCAAGACCGACCTGCGCTTCCAGAGCTCCGCAGTCATGGCCCTGCAGGAGGCCAGCGAGGCCTACCTCGTCGGCCTCTTCGAAGACACCAACCTGTGCGCAATCCACGCCAAGCGCGTCACCATCATGCCCAAGGACATCCAGCTCGCGCGCCGCATCCGCGGCGAGCGCGCCTAAACCGCGCCGCGGCACCGCACCGCACCGCACAAACAAAAACGGCCCTTTTCAGGGCCACTAACATCTCTCCGTCGCGAGCAAACTTTGTCGGTCGCCTGCCTCTCGCCCCGCAACCCAAAAACAAAAACCACCACTTCCCGTCCGTCCGCCACACCCGCTCACTCTGCCTGCCTGCTAGCAGCGCGCAACAATCACACATCATCCCTCCCCGGCGCTCAAAGCGCACAATACCCAACGGCCGACGTCACACCGCACGGGTGGCTGGCCGGCCGCCGCTTTCGTTTCGAAAACAAAAAAACCCGCACTCCACTCCGACGGCCAACGGCCAGGCAGGCGCGCTCGCTCGCTCTACACGCCACCGAAATCCCCGCCGACTCCTTCCACATCTCAACGTGCCCCCCGTTGCAAAACATAACACACACAAAGTAACAAAACAAAGACCAGACACGACTCGACAAGACAGACATCCGAGAAGAACGAACGCAGGCAAGGCAAGCCAACCAACGTATTCAAACTAAACAACGTGACAGAAAACCAACCGTCGGCCGCCGCCACAACAACAACGACAACAACAACCACGACAACAACAACAACACCGCTTACCGCTACCGCCGCCCACACCCGCCACCGACCCCCGCAATCCAACCACCACGGCACGCAAACAGCATCCCCACGGGCATACAGAAACGCCAGACAGACACCCACACCAAACGCAACACGACAATCAAAACCTTCCCCGACGTGCTTTGATGGCCCTGAGAAGGGCCGTTTTGGGCCGCGCGTCTCTTGCGCGCCACTAGACGACGACGGGGGGTGGGGACGACGGAGTCAAGCGCCAAACCCTTCCATTCCCATCTCTTTCTCCTCTACTCTACTTCTTCTTCTTGGGCGAAGCCTTCGCCTTAGACGGCGTCGTCGCCTTCTTCGGGCGCGGCGCCTTCGGCTTCTTCGTCGGAACCTTGGCGGCCTTCTTCGCCTTCGACGGCGACTTGGCCTTGGCCGGCTTGGCCGCAGCCGCCTTCTTCGCACCCGCGGGAGCGGCCGACGCCGCAGACGCCTTCTTGGCGGCGCCCGCCTTCCGACCGGTCGCCGCCTTCACGCCACCAGCCTTCTTTGCGCCGGCCGCACGGGCGCCCTTCTTCTCCTTGCTGGCCGGAGCGGCGCGCTTCTTCTTGGCACCGCCAGCACGAGCCTTGCCGCCCTCGGCCGCCCCCCCGCCGCCGGCGCCGGCAAGCTTGAACGAGCCGGACGCGCCCTTCCCCTTCGTCTGCACCAGCTCGCCCGCCACGACGGCCGACTTGAGGTACTTCTTGATAAACGGCGCCAGCTTCTCCGCGTCCAGCTTGTAGTGCGCGGCTATGTACTTCTTGATCGCCTGCAGCGACGACCCGCCGCGCTCCTTCAGACTCTTGATGGCGGCCGTCACCATCTCAGAGGTGCGCGGGTGCGCAGGCTTGGCGCGCGGCTTCTTCGCAGACGACGCAGACTTGGCCTTCTTCGTAGTGCCGGTGGCGGCGGGTGCCGCAGCAGTCTCGTTCGTAGCCGCCTGATCTGCCATTTCGACGACGCGCGTAACACACAGCGAGAGCGAGCGGGACGGCAGGCACGCAAGCACAGCACAGCAGCAGAGCAGAGAATCACAAGGGCCCAGCCAGTGTCGCGGGCGGGCGCGGACGGCCGAGAGAGCGGCCGCCACTCTGCGCGCCGCCGCGCCGCGCCTCCCGCGCTTGCTACCGCCCAACGTCCGACAGCCTGTGCGGAGCAGCCCCAAACCTGCGCCACAACCGCCCGCGCCTTTCAAACCACCGAGGATGGGGCTACACACAGCCACACCACAGTCGCCAACCAGTCGCCACGGCAGCGCCGCAAACCACGGCCAAACTGCAGCTACCGCGCGCTACAGCCTGGGTCGGCCCGCCGAGAATCGCCGCCCCCGCCCAAATGCCGCCCCCACAGCCCCAGCCGACGACCCGCCACAATGGCCAAACCTTCGGCAAAACTCCCACACCGTCGCCGCGGCAGCCCGGCCAGCGCGGCCGGCGCCACAGCCACACAAGCCGAGGCGTGCGGCGATGACGGCCGTGCAAACGCGCCTCCGCCGCCCCATCGCCTTCCGTCGCCCTCCCGCCGTTTCCCGATCGGCCCGCAGCCGTCGGGCCACATCGCGCGCCGTCCTCCTCCTCTCGCCCGCCAACATTCACAGCCGTTTCTCAACAATTGCCCGCCGCAAACGGACGCCGCCTGCGCAACAGGCGCCGCCGCCCCTCGCCGCTTCCGACCCAACCCCTCGACCGAGGCAAACCGCAATCCGAATCTACAGACCAACCCAATCTGCCGTCAAGCACACACGACAGCCGACCTTACACGTTACGCGTTACACATTACGTTTACACGTCTACGTTAGGTTAGGTTAGGTGGACGTGGGTTAGGTTAAGGGGACTTGGGTTAGGTTAAGCGTCAAACTTAGGTTAAGCATTCAAACACGTCAGGCGTCAGAGGTTAGGTTAGGTTAGGTTAGGTTAGGTTAGGTTAGGTTAGGTTAGGTTAGGTTAGGTTACACGTTAGGTTAAGGGGTCAGTGCTAGGTTAAGAAGCGTCAAACGTAGGTTAAAAAAAAGCGTTCAAACGTGAGGCGTGAGCCGGACAGCTTACCTTACGTAGACGTTAGGGGCTCACAGGCTGAGCTCACCTCGCCACACCACAGGTTAGGTTCGGTTCGGTTCGGTTCGGTTCGCTCGGCTCAGCGTAAAGCGCCGAGGTCAGGGTTACGTTCGTTCACCTTCGGGCGCCACACTTTCGGTTGAAAGGTCGCGACGGGACGACGTCGGCAGGCACGCCGCAAACGAACAAAAACGTACAGACGACGTCGGAAACCGCCGACAGACGGGGGAGCAGCACGACCACGACCAGACACCGAGCGCGAACGAGACACACGCGAACCACCCCCACCGGCCAAAGGGCACCACACAACAACCCAGAGCACCACGTGTCGACACCAGAGCAACCCGCCGCTCACGCGACATGGCTGGCACCGAAGGGCAACCGCCCGCAACTGCGCTTTCCGCGCCGGCCCGGATGCACGTCGTGCTACAACAACACCACTACCGTACACAGCCGCTGTTCACAACATCACTATCAATGGCGCGCCCGCGGCTCGCCGCCGTCGCAGTCGCAGCCCCAACGCCAGCACTTTTGCACCACCATTCACACGCACCGCAACACAGCTCGCCGACACAGCCGAACAAAACAAACACCACACAACAACAGCAACAACGCCGCCGCCTCTACTTGTGCCGGCGACCCACCCCGCCGATGGCGCACCTTTCGCCAGCCGGCAATCGACACACACGCACCCACCCACCGGGGCCCAGTGCAAAAAAAAAAAAAAAAAAAAAAAAAACACACAAAAACAAAAAAACCAAACAACACAAACGACACGGGAAGCGCACACCCGCCACTTCGCGCGCACGCCACCAACCAGTCGTCGTCTCAAAATAACAAACACAAACAAAATAAACTAACAACTAGGGCAACACAAAACAAAAACGCCTCGCACGAACCGCCCACAAAAAGGACAAGCACACGCACAGCCTCTGCTGACGACCACGACGCAGCGGCACGCTGCTCCTGTCCCGCGCCCCGCGCCCCACTCGATTCACAACTCACGCGACACCGTCAACGACGGGCTCGCTTCCCGCAACCTACCACCTTTCCGCCACGACGCACAGCCCCAGCCCCACCCGACGACGCCCGTGGCAACGACTGCACTTTCACCACCGCCTCCCCCTTCCCCCCCAAAACACACACACACACACACACACACACACACACACACACACACACACAGCCAGCCAAAAACGCACTCGCGACCCACACATGCACGTGCATCGGCACACGCCAACCAGTCAACGTCGACAACCACACGCAAGGCTCGAAACGAAACCGGCGTCCTTCCACGTTGCCATCAAGCTACGCGACACAAGACACAAGGAACCAACACAACAGCCGGCCCCACTAATTCCCACTCTCACGCCGCAAAAAGCACACCGAAACCGCCAAACGCACGCACATTCCCCTTCGCACTGACACCACCGAACCGGCTCGCTACCACACACCTCTCGGCAGCCGTTTCACGCCAATTCGCCACACCGCCCACACAGTCGACAAGCGCCCGCCCTGTACGGCACACGCAACGACGCAGCGCAGCAAAGGGCGCCCGCAACACATACCTCTCCGCCGCCCGACGCGCCAACCGCCACACCACACCGCCAGCCACTCGCAAATTGTGCACTGCCACCAGCCACACGTCCAACACGCCGCGCCGCCTCCGGCCACCCGCCAGGGGGCGCTCACGTCCGCGACAACAGCGCGGCCCGCCGGGCCGGGCCGAACCGAACCGAGCCGCCGCTGCTCTGCACTCGGCACGGCCACACCCTGCTGCAGACCGGGCTCGTCCCTCTGTACGCGTCTGCCTGCGCATCAACACAACACGACCTTTTTTTTTTTTTTTTTTCTCTCTACCGCCATCCCTCCTTCTCGCGTTTTACTCGTTGTTGCAGCAGCGGCGCACACCTACACATCCACAGCCCCAGCCGAGCCGGCCTCACCTCAGGGCCCGCCGCCAGCGTCTCCTCCTCGGGCACAGGTGCGGTGCTGTGGCCGCCCATCCAACCGCATTGCTGGCCGTCCAGCCACCAGGCGTTCCCACTGCCGCGAGCCACGCCGCGCACCGACCCTGCTGCAGAAAACGAAGCATAGCCAGAGACCGACCGATACACAAAGCAAGCCGTCGCCTCGCCTCTTGTCCTTCCTGCCTTCCTTCCGCCCCCGCCCTTCTCACACCACCGCCTCTCCACTTTCGCCCCCCCCCCCCCTCCGTTTTTTTTTTTTTTTTTTTTTTTTGTTTTCTTCTTTCTTTCTTTCTTTCTTTCTTTCTTTGGCCCTCTCTCCTTCCCGCCATGGCGGTTACGGCACCGCCTGCAGCGGCAGATTTTTTGCGCCCACACGCCTACTCCTACCACCATTAACCTTGCCCTGCCCTGCCCTGCCCTGCCCTGCCCTGCCCTGCCCTGCCCTGCCCTGCCCTGCCCTGCCCATCAACGTCGCAGTCGAACCGACGCTTGCCAACACACTGCCCACGTTCCTTTCTCTTTTCGGCCTACGCCCATTACGCGCCGCCGCCGCCACAGCACCTTCCCTTCCCACAACACACCGACGTCATCACACGCACCCAAAACAGGGGGCCACGACCGTGTTCCTCGCCCACTCCCATCCCGCACGGTACGCACATTCCCCACTACTACCGCGCACCCTCCCTTTCCAATCTGTGTGTCTCTGTGTCTGTGTCCTGTCCGCGCGTGACGCCTCTCAACATCCGCCGTCCCCCGTCCCGTTTTCGCCCCCATGCCGTCGTCGCGCCGCCTCCTCCCCGTCCACCGCCGCCCCTGTCCGCCCCGCACCACACCATACACCGCTGCTTGTCCCGGCCGTTGCCACCAAAGGCGCCGACCGCAAACGCGCCACGCCGCAGCCCCCGTGCGTCTCGCGCTCGCTTGCATCTCCGTGCCGACGCTGCCTCTCTTCCCACTCGCACTCGACCTCGACAACACAGTCTTTGGCTCCGCCACTGCGTGTTCCGGTGGTACGCACGCTGCAACACGTATGTATTCATTACCAGAGCGATGGCGAGGCATGACAGCATCTCTGTCTGACCAGAGAGTTCTTTATCGCTGCTAGTCGGCGCTTGGACCGCGCCAGACGACAGTAGTGGCACGCACCGGGTCGCCAGGAACAGATGTTATATATATTGTAGCGCGAGTCGGGAGAGGTAGTAGTCGGTCGACAGTAGTAGCGGGTGGACGGTTGTACTGAGCGGCCGTCGGCGGCGTGCTCTGCTCGTCTCGCGACTCTGGTCACGGTTCGGGACGATGTATAGTATATTGTGTTATAATCAAAAAGGTGGTGTGACGCTGCATTGCGCAAATCTGATAACGTATGTTCATTGTACTTATTTTGTTCAACAACAAAAGCCCCACTATTACTTTTTTTCTAAAGTAACTTTTGTCTCTTAACGAAAAACATTCACTTTTTAAAGACTACTTCCTATGGCATTTCCCTCCAAGGAGTGCAATTAATTACCAGCCAGCACTCATTCATTGCACACAGCTGTGTAAGGGGTATCTACAATTGAGGAGCGGATATAAATGCAATTTTTTGTTTTTTTTTTGTGTGTGTGTTGTAACCTCCCAGCAAAATTTAAAATAATGGACAATGTTATTTACGGATGCTAATGGACATTGCGCTAATTGTAACCTCGCCCACAATGAGAGGTATTGAAAATGGCAACAAAAATGTGAAATTCGCAATCTGACTCAAATATAAAGTCTTCACACAACATTTACAAAAGTCCGTTCAGTGACAAGAAACTTCAATTAAACCGACATATCGGTCTTTGGCCCTGTGCAAAACAATCAGAATTAAAGTCTTACCTCCGAATAAATGGATGTCACATTTCTGCTCTGGTTGTTGCGCAGCGCTTGGAGGAACTGCATTGCAAATAATAATATTCTCTTTTTTTGTGATTTTAGTGACATTTTTCTTCAAAGAAGTGGAATGAAATGTGAAGTGCAACGAACTCTTTAGTTCAATAAAAAATTAAATGTTTGAAAAATGCTTTTGAAATAAAAATTATTATTGGGGAACTTGTTGGAGAATAATTACAATTTTTCATTATCTAATGATTACATTAATTAACAGTATACCTTATTCACCATCTTGACCAGTGTTGCCGACCGCCTACATCACACAACCGCACTCGGCTGCTACTACTGACCGACCGCTCTGCATGACGACTATTAGCGTACTGCACGCGACGACTACTGACAGAGTACAGCCCTCAACTACACAGAGCTACGGACTCGCAACGACTACTGACAGACAGACTGACTGACTGACTGAGAACCGCTCGCAACACTCGCGCAGTCCAGCGCAAACTCTCTGGTCACAGATGCTACAATGTCTCGCCATCGCTACTATGTTACATACGTGTTTCAGTGTCTTTTTCATTGGGCTAACGATCTTTGGCTCTTTTTATTCTGAATACAGGGCCAAAGGTCAACGCTGCTGCCCTTATACAATTTATCAGGTTTCATTATGTCTGTTGCAATGTTACATACGGTTCACTCTTTCATTAATATTATCGTTGGGTTTGTTTTGTAGGGACGTTAACATTCTGGCACATTTTTATTATCATCGGACTCTCTGCTACTTGTGCAGGGAGGTTATACCTGGGTCCATTTCCATTTCCATTTACATTTTAATATTGATAGACTTTTTGTTTTCTTTTTTGTTTCTTGTTGTTTTTCCTTCTTTTTTTTTGTTGTTTTTTTTTTTTTTTTGTTTTGTTTTTCCCGCTCTCACCACCACCGCCGCATCACGCCTTCCGTTTTCTTGGTTTCTTTTCTGTTCTTCAACATCACCGCGCCCCATTTCCACACCACAGCCATCAGCCTCCAAGACGGGCGGGCGCAGTGTGCCATTTCCGGCGCACAAGCACACCCGTACGGTACTCTCCTCGCCCCCACGCCACCAACAACACAGCGACCACGCGGCTTTCAGGCATGGCACGGCACGGCACGGCACGGCACCGGCGAAATGCGCCGCCCCCGCCCCTCCGCGCATCCGTCCGTCTCGCCACGTTCACTGACAGCCGCGTCTGCGGCTACACCACGACAACCACAACACAACACCGCTCCCCTCCCTGGCAACTCACATTGTTTTTCTCCTCCTCTTTTGCACAAACCACAACGCCGAGCACAGGCGCAAGCCACCCACACCGCGCCCCTCCCCGTCCCGTCTTTGGCCGCCGCTCCTCGTTTCCTCGTTTGCCCCCTCCCATCTCCCGAAATGCCATGCCAGCAGCGTTACGCATGCCCCTCCCCTGTCCACACAACACTACCGCCTAACGAACAGCCTTTTCCGGGCCACATCCAGGGCACGCCCACCTCCAAACACTGCCAATTCACGGACGCACACACACACACACACACACACACTCACTTTCTCGACACCTTTCTGTACGGAGGGTGCGTCATCTCGACCGTGACAGAGTGACGGCAACTATCGACGATCCATTTCCCCCCACTGGTAAAACATGTCCACTAACACCTACATACATCATTCAAGTACACAGACAATAGCATACACACAATGGGAGGGCACACGAACATGGACGGCACGGCACTGTCATACACTCTTCCTCAGAACCATATCAACAAACGTTACGTACATCCGGGAAAGCGAAAGCGAACGCGAAAGCGAAAGCAAAAGCAAAGGCAAAGCCCAATGCAGCCGTCAAAGGTAACGTTCACCACGGCAGACACTTGCAGCCGCGCCGCCGTTAAACGCATTTCAGTGCGGCTCCAATACGCCTCCGACACGGGAACGTTCCGTTGCTCTACGAATGCGTTTCTCCCCTTTTTCCCTTCCTCTCTCTTTTGCCCCCCGTCCTTGCACTCTTGCCTCATTCCTCACGTTCTGCCCAGACATTCGACCGATCAAAGTCAACCTTTCGTTACCGTTCTCAGCGCGACGGTGTACAACAGTATGACGGGTGTGCCCAAGACTTCGGTTCAGTTGCGTGACGCCGGTCTATCGCGCCGATCGACAGTTACTCAGGGGGCGACGGATCGGACCACGTCACCGACACACAAAACACTTTCAAACAAACAAATACATACCGGATGGACACAGACAAACACGTGTACAGACATTCGCCAAACAAACGACCGCCGCCGCCGCCGCCGCCGCCGCCGCCGTCTAGCGTGCATCTTGAATGACGACATCGGTGTGCGTGCGTCGTACGCAATCAGTCAGACACGGCTATCAAACATCAGAGTCGAATGGTACATCATCGTGCGTGTCGCCGTACACGTACAGTACAATACAACAACAATGCGTCTTAATGGCACGTTCATTTCAACGTCACTCACACACCTCCACGCTGCAGTTACGTCGCACCATTGTCAAACTCGGCGTACAGCAAAGGGAATAGTGGGCGGCAAAAAAAACCAAACAAAAACATTTCACATTTCACATTTCACCCTCGCCATGTATGATGTGCAAAAAAACAAACCCGCAAACGGCCGTCGTTACGGTGACACAAAAGTCGCCGATCACACTGTCCCCCCTCGCAGACGGGTAACACACACACACACACACACCAACAACACCAATGGGTCAAAAACCACGCCAACGAGGCGTGCCACCATTCCACGCCACGGCGACCAACCTCGTGGCCGTACCCCGCGCAACACGCTTTGACGCGCCCCCCCACCCACAATCAAAATGCACACATACATCACAGCCGTCCACACAAACAACAACAACAATTCCGCCCTTCCCGCAAAAGGCAAGTTGGTGGCCCTGAAAAGGGCCGTTTTGCCGCTCTCGCAACGGAGGAGCCTTCTCCATCCTTCCTTCCATTCCAGAGCCACCTCCTTACTTGGAGCTCGTGTACTTGGTCACCGCCTTCGTGCCCTCGCTCACGGCGTGCTTGGCCAGCTCGCCAGGCAGCAACAGCCGCACAGCGGTCTGGATCTCGCGGGACGTGATGGTCGAGCGCTTGTTGTAGTGCGCCAGGCGAGAAGCCTCGGCCGCAATGCGCTCGAAAATGTCGTTCACGAAGCTGTTCATGATGCTCATCGCCTTCGACGAGATGCCCGTGTCAGGGTGCACCTGCTTCAGCACCTTGTAGATGTAGATGGCATAGCTCTCCTTCCTCTTGCGCTTCTTCTTCTTGTCGCCCTTCGAAATGTTCTTCTGCGCCTTGCCAGCCTTCTTGGCGGCCTTCCCGCTAGTCTTGGGCGGCATCTCGAACCAACGTACGGCAGCAGCAACACCAGTAGCAAGCGCTCCGCTCTAGTCAGCGTCTCCCCACACAGTGGCACCCGCCGCCAGCCGCCGCCGCACCTTTACCAGCTCGCCCTGTTGCGGCCGCCGACCAATGGGGCGCGCGCGCAACCGGCCGCCGCACCCGAGCCCATAAAGCACCCCCACCCCGGCTGCGCCTGGCGGTCCCTGTGACCACTGAACCACTGCGCCGCAAAAACAAGACGGTGCAGTGCTTCAGATGTCAGGGCCTCAACCACATTGCGGCACACTGCTCCATGGCAGTGAGGTGCAGAAAATGCGCCGAGGCCCATGACACAAGAACTTGTAACGTAAAACACACGGACCCGCAAATAAGGTGCGCGCTGTGTGGCAAAAACCACACAGCGGGCTACCAAGGTTGCGAGGTCCATAAAAAACACACACAACAGGCAAAGGGCGCAAAGGCCGCCCCCCACACACGAAAAGGAAACACCACGAACCCATCCAGACACACAAGACACCAAAACATGACAACACACACAGACAAGGCCTGGGTAAAACCAAGGCCGGACACACCGAGGGCGACTTACGCGGAAGTGGTTTCTCCTCCGAAAAACCATGAAAGCGTGGCCCAATCATCGCAACACCAGACACTATCACAACAACAACACCGGGAAACACACAGCAACAACGACCAGGTCCTCCATGACGGAGGAAGCTCTAGGGAACCCCACACACACTCCCCCCCCATGGATCAGTTGTTAGGCGTGATGGTGCAGACCATGAACCTCGTCATGGAAATGATGAAGGAATTCAGGGAAGCCCAAAAGCAAAACACACAGATCCTCGTCGCCCTACAGGCAACAGTCCAGCAGTCGCTCCCCTCTGCGACTTCCCCAGTAGTATCAACACCCCATCATGAATAGACGCCCGAATATTCAAGGCCTGACAATGTGCGTCTTTAACGCAGACGGCATTGTTAATCAAGAGGTCGAGTTCAGAGAACTCATGAAGGAGTTCTCCATCGACATATGCATGATGGGGGAAACCCACCTGAAACCGGGAGTAAAAGCGACAGTTCCCAACTACATTAGCTACCGTAAAGACAGGCCAACCCAAGGCGGAGGAGTGGCCATATACGTAAAAAGAGGGATCCCCCACCACCAGGTATTCTTACCAGCTACCAACAAAATCGAAGCAGTAGCAGTGGAAGTAACCACTGCCACTGGACCCCTAACAATTGTTGCAGTCTACCGACCCCCACATGACCAGATAGATGAGGGAGACATAGCTGCTCTAGGGCAAATTGAAGGCAAACTCGTAATAGGGGGAGACTTCAATGCCAAACACCCTGACTGGAATTCTAGAGTAACCTCCAGAGCAGGCGCCAAGCTGCAACAACTAGCGCGCGCCCACCACTTCGAAACATGGGGTCCAGTCGAGCCCACACATTTTCCGAAAAACGGAAGCAGGCCCGATGTGTTAGACATAGCTCTCACTAGGAGGATCGCAGGATTTGTGACCGCAAGGACAATCAACAGAATGTCCTCCGACCACAACCCAGTGATTCTAGAAGTCGATGTGGGAGAATGGGTAGCACTCCCACGGTACCAGACGTCTTACAAACGAATAGACTGGGAGCGATACCAAGAAACTGTCGCCTCTGATATCGCTCGCGCTCCGCCACCTACTGCCGAAACAGTAGATCAAGCGCTACTAGACTTGACAGGCACCATCTTGCAGGCAGCGGAAGAGGCCACCCCACCACAAAGGGATGGCCCTCCACCGCAAATACAGCTCCCGGAACACTTACTAGCTCAAATCCGTCACAAGAACAGAGTGGCAAAAGAGTGGAAGATCACCAGAAATCAGGCCACCAGGAGGCTGCTCAATCGTCTACAGAGAGAACTGAAGGTAGCGCTCAATGAGCACAGAAACCAGCAATGGCAAAACCGCCTCACAGCTCTCAAAGTAGACGATCATACACTTTGGCAAGCAACCAAACAATTCACAAAAAGACGCGCTAGGATGCCGCCACTGCACGGCGAGCGGGGATTGGTCTACAGCAATGCTGAGAAGGCCAACGCCCTCGCCGACTCCTTCGAGAAGCAGTTCCAAACGGCAGAACCCGAGGATGAAGAGCATGAAGAGGTAGTCAGTCGTCAACTGGCTGTCTTCCTCAATGCTGAGGAGGACCCAGAGGACGAACCCATACTCTTTGCCCCCGAGGACGTGGCAAGAGTAATCAGGTCCCTCCCTACAAAAAAGGCGCCAGGGCACGACAGTGTCACAAACCAGTTAGTCAAAAAACTCCCACCCACAGCGATCACACACCTCGCGAACGTCCTCAACGAGATTACTCGTTCCCGTGAGTTCCCAGCTTGCTGGAAACATGCGGAAGTGGTCGCGATACACAAACCAGGAAAAGACCCTCTATTCCCGCAGCACTACAGGCCGATTAGCCTCTTGCCAACACTCAGCAAGATCTATGAGCGCCTCCTGCTAAAACCCATGCAAGAACATATTACCAGAGAGCAAATTCTGCCGGATTTCCAATTTGGATTCCGGCAGAACCACTCTGCCCCACAACAGGTCATGAGAATGGTTGAAGCAGCCACAGAGGGCTTCAACCACAGAGGCTACTGCGGGATAGTGCTACTAGACGTAGCCAAAGCCTTTGATTCAGTATGGCATAGAGGGCTACTCTACAAGTTGTACTCACAAGGGTTTCCAGGGAGCATAGTTCAGCTAATCAAGAGCTACCTCACGAATAGGACTTTCTCCGTCAAAGTAGAAACTGCCACCTCCACCAGAAGGCGCATTCGTGCTGGAGTGCCACAGGGATCGGTCCTGGGGCCCGTATTGTACAGCTTGTACACTGCGGACACTCCAACGGCCCCCCTGGTGCACACCGCGCAGTACGCCGATGACACAGCCTTTTACACGAGAAATGCGAACAAGGACCTGGTCATTCGTAGGCTACAAAGGGTTTTAGATGACACAGAAACCTGGGCCCGTCGCTGGCGCATCACCATCAACTCGGAAAAGACGCAGGCAATGCTGATTACCCGCAGGCTCGGAAGGCGCGAACCTCCTCAACGTCCCCCCCTCCACCTCCACCTAAATGGAACCCAACTCCCCTGGCGCAGAACCGCCAAGTACCTTGGCGTAACCTTGGACTCTCGTCTCACGTGGAAACCCCACATAGACGAGGTCCACAGGAAGGTCTGCGCCAGAATGTCCATCCTATACCCTATCCTGAACACAAACAGCTCCCTTCCCTGCCCAGTAGCACTGAACGTCTATCAGGCCCTGATCCGGCCAGTAATGGAGTATGCGTGCCCTGTCTGGGGATACGCGGCGAAGCAGCACCTGGACAAACTCCAGAGGCTGCAGAACCGCGCCCTCAGAAGGGCACTGCATCTACCTCTCGGTTTCCCCACAGACGACCTGCACGCCGCAGCCGATATCCCACTCCTGAGAGAGCGTTTCCAGGATCTGGCAAGGGCCTTCTATGAAGGTACTTCCAGATCCGGAAATGCACTCATCCACTCCCTTGGTCGGTATGACATGTCCCGTGACAAACACAAGCGCCCTATGACGATCTTCGACGATTAAGTCGAAGAGAAAAATCCCAATACCCAATCCCTAATCCAGTTCCTTCCCATATATCACCAATCATCTCGCCTACCTCAGGCAAGTCCCAGATACACACACAACAATTCATCACATATCACAGACACCAAAAATATATAGAAAAATCACACACACATGTACACAGGGGAGTAAAAGCCAAAAGGCTATAAACTCCCCCTCACACTTCCCCAAAGAGGGGAAAGTATTAGATGAGTGCAGCAGCAGGCTGCGCCGGCATTCCCGCTCACGCCGCGGAGAGTACACGTTAGTTCGTTGTCGCTGTTGGTTATCGTGATGTCGGGACGCGGAAGTGGACGCAAAGCTGCTGCCTTGGCTGAGTTGCTGCTCACGTTAGCAGGACCTGCCGGGAAGAAGAAGAAGAAGTCTACACCGCAGTGCTTTCGCTGCCAAAAGCTTGGCCACGTTGCCAAGCACTGCAGCGGAGCAGTCGCGTGTTTGAAGTGTGCGCAAGCACACGACACACGTGACTGCAAGAAGCAGAAGGACGCCCCCTGCACCTGCGTCAACTGCGGTGGCGCACACGCGGCTAACGCCCGTTCCTGCGCGTACAGGAGAAATTGGCGCGGACCAGAGAAGACGCAGAAGCAAGTGACCACCACACGCGAAGAGGTGGTCACTCGCTCAGAAGACGCCATCACCAGGCGCCTCAGCGACGCCGTAGAAGAAGCCATGTCCGCCTTCAAATCCGCCATGGCGGAAGAGAGGGCGGCCATGCTGGCGGAACTGGGCGAGGCTCGGCGTCAGATTGCTGAGCTGACGCAGGAGCTTCGCTCAGCCAAGGCAGCTTCCGCCACAGCGGTCGACACCGCCAGCCAGACGACTCCTCCTCGAGAGAAGAAGTTTGCGACGGTGGCCACGCAGACCGACGTGCCTGCCGAAGGGGAGGCAACACTGCCCAAGACGGACGCAGAAGCAGAAGCGCAAGAAGAAGGGTGGGAAGAAGTCCCATTCCTCCCGCTTCCCGACATGTACAGCGCAAGCGCTGTGACGCAGAAGATAGCTGCATCGCTTCGCGATGGTACATATCCCCACCACGACAACCCTTATCCCTTCGTTCCTCCTAACCTTTCTAAACCTTCACCTCCACACCAACCAATCGAATATCCAGAAGGCCTTGTTGGTCTTTCCAAGGAGGATTACGATCTGATCAATTCCTTCCCAATTTTCACAGAGTGGCAAATGCGCTACGTCATCTTCGCTCTCGTCCACGGAGAGTATGAGAAAGCTGGATACACTGTATCCACTATCCCAACCGAGGGAGAGCCCTCAAGTAAGAAGAAGAAGAAGAAAAGTCGTCACACCGAAAAATACAGAAAATAGGTTATCGGCACTCCTTGCCAGTACAGAACAACCTACAAGTCAAGAAAGAAGACTCATCAATCATCCCAGGGGAGTAAAGGCCAACAGGCCACAAACTTCCACCTGAACCTCCTCACAGTGAGGAAGTCAGAAAAGGAGCAGCAGGCAGGCTGCGCCGGCACGCACTCCGCTGCTCGACTCGCTGCCGCTCGCACCGGTCGTTTTCGTTTCCGTTTCGTGTGCACCGTCGCTAGCCCATCGCCATGTCCGGACGCGGAAAGGGAGGCAAAGTCAAGGGCAAGTCAAAGTCCCGCTCAAGCAGGGCTGGGCTCCAGTTCCCGGTCGGCAGAATCCACCGCCTCCTGCGCAAGGGAAACTACGCAGAGCGCGTCGGCGCCGGGGCGCCCGTCTACCTCGCCGCCGTCATGGAGTACCTCGCGGCTGAGGTGCTCGAGCTGGCCGGAAACGCGGCCCGCGACAACAAGAAGACGCGCATCATCCCGCGCCACCTGCAGCTTGCCATCCGCAACGACGAGGAGCTCAACAAGCTCCTGTCGGGCGTCACCATCGCACAGGGTGGTGTCCTGCCCAACATCCAGGCCGTCCTGCTGCCAAAGAAGACCGAGAAGAAGGCCTAAAGGAGGCCAGGCAATCGCAGCCGCCGCGTGCTCCCCTGCACGCAACGCGCTTTGCCGGCTCGGCCCACAACAATCGGCCCTTTTCAGGGCCACCACACAAACCTACGTCCAAAGCAAAATTTCAGTCGTCCTCGCCGCACCTTGTTTTGTTTTAACTTTGCACTTTCACAGCACAGCCGCCGCCGGCGCACGTCCGCCATCTTGTCGTCCACACAGCCCGTGTGGCCCAACACACACACACATTTTGCACGGTCGCAGTCGCACTTCCAAACGACAACGGCAGCAATAATGACCATTGTTAAAGGGAGGCGTGTCGACACACCGCCCTCCACTCCCGCGCGCAACGGCCGTCGACACGAACGAAACAGCTGATCCGGCCGCCTATGCCCACACGCCTTGCCTCGGAAACCCCAACGCCGCCGCAAACAAACACACAGAGACAAACCACGCAAGCAAATAATCACCGCCTCTCGCACAACAACACACAGCCCGCCATCTCCGTCGCGATCGATACAAAGACACACAATAACAAACACACAAACGAAGCAGCTCCACACACAGCCAGCCACATGACACGTTTCCTTTCCTTCTCCCCTCCCAGTCACATCACGTCGCTCAAACGGAAAGAAAGAAAGAAACAAACAAACAAACAAACAACACAGCGCACACACGCAGCAACAACACAGACTCTTTCGCACTTTTCAACTTCCGAACAGTGTGGTGGCCCTGAAAAGGGCCGTTTTCTAGTCTCTCCCACCCACAAGCACGGCCGCGGGAAGGCCAGCGCCCGCTGCGACGCAGCCTAACCGCCGAAACCGTACAGGGTGCGCCCCTGCCTCTTCAGGGCGTACACCACGTCCATGGCCGTCACAGTCTTGCGCTTGGCGTGCTCAGTGTACGTCACCGCGTCGCGGATCACGTTCTCCAGGAACACCTTCAGCACCCCGCGGGTCTCCTCGTAGATCAGACCAGAGATGCGCTTCACGCCGCCCCTGCGAGCCAGGCGGCGGATGGCGGGCTTCGTGATGCCCTGGATGTTGTCGCGCAACACCTTGCGGTGCCGCTTGGCGCCACCCTTGCCGAGCCCCTTTCCTCCCTTGCCGCGGCCTGTCATCCTTCCTTCCTCGGGCAAAGCAAAACGTGCACAAACAGCAGCTGCAGCGGCTGGAGAGTCGGCTACGGTCTGCGCCCAGCGCGCCCGCCGCCCCCCTATATAGACTCTGGCCCGCCCTCCCCCCACCACGCGCAACCGAGGGCATATAAGCGCAGCACGGAGGCGCGCGGGCCCGTTGTCAAGGCAGCACCGGACGCCGCGCCGCACCTAACCTCCACGCACGCCGCTCCGCTACCGCCAACGCTACCGCCATGGCCCGCACAAAGCAAACGGCCCGCAAGTCCACCGGCGGAAAGGCGCCGCGCAAACAGCTCGCCACCAAGGCGGCGAGGAAGAGCGCGCCCGCCACCGGAGGCGTCAAGAAGCCCCACCGCTACAGGCCGGGCACCGTCGCCCTGCGAGAAATCAGGCGCTACCAGAAGAGCACAGAGCTGCTCATCCGCAAGCTGCCATTCCAGCGCCTAGTGCGCGAGATCGCCCAGGACTTCAAGACCGACCTGCGCTTCCAGAGCTCCGCAGTCATGGCCCTGCAGGAGGCCAGCGAGGCCTACCTCGTCGGCCTCTTCGAAGACACCAACCTGTGCGCAATCCACGCCAAGCGCGTCACCATCATGCCCAAGGACATCCAGCTCGCGCGCCGCATCCGCGGCGAGCGCGCCTAAACCGCGCCGCGGCACCGCACCGCACCGCACAAACAAAAACGGCCCTTTTCAGGGCCACTAACATCTCTCCGTCGCGAGCAAACTTTGTCGGTCGCCTGCCTCTCGCCCCGCAACCCAAAAACAAAAACCACCACTTCCCGTCCGTCCGCCACACCCGCTCACTCTGCCTGCCTGCTAGCAGCGCGCAACAATCACACATCATCCCTCCCCGGCGCTCAAAGCGCACAATACCCAACGGCCGACGTCACACCGCACGGGTGGCTGGCCGGCCGCCGCTTTCGTTTCGAAAACAAAAAAACCCGCACTCCACTCCGACGGCCAACGGCCAGGCAGGCGCGCTCGCTCGCTCTACACGCCACCGAAATCCCCGCCGACTCCTTCCACATCTCAACGTGCCCCCCGTTGCAAAACATAACACACACAAAGTAACAAAACAAAGACCAGACACGACTCGACAAGACAGACATCCGAGAAGAACGAACGCAGGCAAGGCAAGCCAACCAACGTATTCAAACTAAACAACGTGACAGAAAACCAACCGTCGGCCGCCGCCACAACAACAACGACAACAACAACCACGACAACAACAACAACACCGCTTACCGCTACCGCCGCCCACACCCGCCACCGACCCCCGCAATCCAACCACCACGGCACGCAAACAGCATCCCCACGGGCATACAGAAACGCCAGACAGACACCCACACCAAACGCAACACGACAATCAAAACCTTCCCCGACGTGCTTTGATGGCCCTGAGAAGGGCCGTTTTGGGCCGCGCGTCTCTTGCGCGCCACTAGACGACGACGGGGGGTGGGGACGACGGAGTCAAGCGCCAAACCCTTCCATTCCCATCTCTTTCTCCTCTACTCTACTTCTTCTTCTTGGGCGAAGCCTTCGCCTTAGACGGCGTCGTCGCCTTCTTCGGGCGCGGCGCCTTCGGCTTCTTCGTCGGAACCTTGGCGGCCTTCTTCGCCTTCGACGGCGACTTGGCCTTGGCCGGCTTGGCCGCAGCCGCCTTCTTCGCACCCGCGGGAGCGGCCGACGCCGCAGACGCCTTCTTGGCGGCGCCCGCCTTCCGACCGGTCGCCGCCTTCACGCCACCAGCCTTCTTTGCGCCGGCCGCACGGGCGCCCTTCTTCTCCTTGCTGGCCGGAGCGGCGCGCTTCTTCTTGGCACCGCCAGCACGAGCCTTGCCGCCCTCGGCCGCCCCCCCGCCGCCGGCGCCGGCAAGCTTGAACGAGCCGGACGCGCCCTTCCCCTTCGTCTGCACCAGCTCGCCCGCCACGACGGCCGACTTGAGGTACTTCTTGATAAACGGCGCCAGCTTCTCCGCGTCCAGCTTGTAGTGCGCGGCTATGTACTTCTTGATCGCCTGCAGCGACGACCCGCCGCGCTCCTTCAGACTCTTGATGGCGGCCGTCACCATCTCAGAGGTGCGCGGGTGCGCAGGCTTGGCGCGCGGCTTCTTCGCAGACGACGCAGACTTGGCCTTCTTCGTAGTGCCGGTGGCGGCGGGTGCCGCAGCAGTCTCGTTCGTAGCCGCCTGATCTGCCATTTCGACGACGCGCGTAACACACAGCGAGAGCGAGCGGGACGGCAGGCACGCAAGCACAGCACAGCAGCAGAGCAGAGAATGAATGCCTTCTGTTTGCACTTTTGTAATGAAGTACCACTGGGCTGTGCCCGTCTGACTTCTAGAAATGCGCTAGAGGGTTCATGAAGTTGGTGGTTTGGTTTGTGTGCGTGTTTTTGAGTAAATGTTTGTTCTGGGTGTGTGTTTGTGTGTTTTAAATGTCCCTAAAGTGGCGCGTGAGGGTTAATTTAGGTCTCTTATGTTGAAGGTTTGGGTGTTCGCAGCCTAAATTTTGAATGAGGTGATGGGGCGATGCTTGTGTTCTCTCATAAAGTTTGGCAGATTTTTCCTTTATGAGGGAATAGATGGTGGGCTGTTCTAGGAATTCTCTGATATGTGTGTTCCGGACGTATCTGTCAGCACCTGAGATTACCCGGAAGGTTTTATTTTGTAGCCGTTGTAGCCTTAAGAGTGAGGTGTCTGACGCCATTGACCACACTTCCGAACCATACAAGATGACCGGAAGCATGAGTTGGCGCCAGAGAAGCATTTTGCATTTCAAGGTGAGTCCTTCACCCTTCAGAAGAGGGTATAGTTGGGACAGGAGCGCGCACCCTTTGTTTGCCGCTTTCTTTATGTGTTGCCTCCATGTGAGGCGGCTGTCGATCTCCATCCCGAGATATGTGATGCAATTTCGCCAGGCTAGGTCCCGACCCCCAATTGTTAGTTGCTGGTCAGGGAGTTTTAGCCTGGTTGTGAAGTATATGGCCTGGGTTTTGTTTGGATTGATTTTAATTTTCCATAAATTGCACCACTGCGTTATGGAGTCGAGGTGGGCTTGCAGCTTTCGTCGTATGAATTCAAGGTTGCGGCTACTCCTGTAGATGGCTGTGTCGTCGGCGTAGAGAGCGATCTCCCCGCCGACCTGCTTCGGTATGTCGTTCGTGTAAATGGAGTATAGGACTGGACCTAAAACCGAACCCTGGGGAACTCCGGCCGCAATCGGTCGCATCTGGCTCAATCCCGTCCCATTTCTTACGAAGAAGTGACGCTCCGCAAGAAATGAGTCAATGATCTTTATTATATGTTCTGGGCACCCTATGTGATCTAGTTTAAATATTAGGCCATCGTGCCAGACGCGGTCAAATGCTTTCTCTATGTCCAGGAATACTGCTCCTGTGGATTCTCTCTTTGCCCTGGCCAGACAAGCGTGTTCAACCAAGCGCAGGCATTGTTGGACTGTGGAGTGCTCAGCGCGGAATCCAAACTGCTCAGGCAACAGGATGTTGTTGTCAGTAAGGAATTTCTGGAGGGTTGTGAGTATAAGCAGCTCAAGGATTTTACTCATGCCAGTGAGTAAGGAAATTGGTCTGTAACTTTCAGGTAGGAGAAGGTTTTTGTTAGGTTTGGGGAGGGTGATTACCTTAGCAGTTTTCCACGCTGAGGGGAAGTAGGTGAGTTTTAGGCAAGCGTTGAAGACGCTTACCAGAAATGTTATGGCGGGAGGCGGAAGGTGCTTTAGGAGTGGGGTGCGGATGCGGTCAGGGCCAGGAGCCTTGTGGTTTCCCTGTCGCTTGATGAGTGCACTTATTGTCGGTTCGTTAACGGGCACGAATTCTGTGTTTGGGCGCGAATTTCTTATCTGAGTCACTCGTCCGATGACTATTCTTTCCTGCCTCTCACTCTCGTCATCATCGATGACGTGAGTTCGGAATTGTGACTCTAGTGATTTTGCCATTATTTCCGCCTTTTCTTGGTCTTCGTAAGCTAGTCCGTTCTCGCCGTGGAGTGGCCTGTTCTCTCTGGTGGGGGCTTTCCGCTGTCGGGCTATTTGCCAGATCTTGCGTTTACTGTTCTCTGTTTCGGCGGTTTGTAACATCTCCTCCCAGCAGTGGCTCCTGTGCTCCTGCAGTCGGAGTTTCACCTGGTCCTCAAGCCTCCGCAGCAGGCGGCGGTCAGTGGGGTCGCGGTGACGCTGCCACTGCTTACGCAGCCTGCGTTTGGCGACTATGAGGTCCCAGATGTCAGGGGGCAGGTCCCTGGCGCCCGGCTCTGTAGTGAGTCTGACGCTAGTAGCACGAGCACAGGCGTGGAGGACGTCTGTGAAGTTCGCTATTGCGTCGTCAATTTCTCCTGTTGTCTCCATCTGCGGGATTTCCTCCACGTGCTCACCCACCAGGTATTTATATCGGTCCCAGTTTGTTATAACTTCTGTTCTTGCCATCCTCCCGGCATCGTCTTCGACACTGGCTATGTCCAGAACGACCGGATTATGATCGGAGTTCAGCTCGTGGTGCACTGTGACCGTCGCATCGAGAGCAAAGTTTTTAACGACAAAAATATCCAGGATATCCGGGTTTTTTGTCGGGTCCGCAGGGATATGCGTAGGCTCGTCGGGTGCGATGACGCTGAGGGCGGCACGCCTCTCGACGAGTCTATGCAACCTCACGCCACTACAGTTCTCGGCGCGGCAGCCAAAGGCCCTATGCTTCGAGTTGAGGTCCCCCCCCACAATTACACGAGCGCCAGTACCGAGCAGTGCCTGAAGGTCCTGTTGCAGTATAGTGGTGGCTGGGGAGTGGTACGCGGAAATTACAATGTATGTTGTGTTTCTGATTTTTATTTCTATACCGGCCGCCTCGATGCTGGGTGTCTGAGGTAAGTCCACGGTGCGAAAGCACCGCCTGCCTTTCACAAGGATCGCCACTCCGCCACCTGCGCGGCCTACGCGGTCGGCTCTATGTATGACATAGTTACGGACGGAGAAGCGGTCCTCGGGCTTAAGGTGGGTCTCTGTCAGGCACACAACATCGATGTCATGCCGGTCGAGAAATTCTTCTAGCAACTGTTTTTGAGGTTTTACGCCATTTGCGTTAAAGTTTAATATTGAGACTTTTCTGGATCTAGGGGGATCCATTAAAAGTTTCAAATAATGTCATAGCTCCCTCAGCGAGGGCCATGAATTTGCTGAGGCCATCAGGCGCCGCCCGCACGCGCGCCATGGTGTCCCTAATTGTGTACATTATGTTTGCTAGGCTGAAGCCCGCAAACAGTTGGCGCAGCTCGTCAAAGACGCCGAGCGGCGTCCCTGGTTGCTGGCCAGCAGCCCACTGAGGCGGCGCGGCAGCTGCGGGCGCCTGAGTGCGCTGGTGGCGTGGAGGGGGTGGCCAGGCGGCGGCAGCCGTCGGGGCGCGTGGTGGGGGTAGCGAGGGAAAGGCCTCTCGCCCCGGCGCAGTCGCTCCGCGACTGCTGGTGGCGGCAGAGCTAGCTGTCGGCGCCTTGGCCGCAGAGGCAGGCTGCGCCGACCCCGCAGAAGCGCCCCGCGTCAGCGCCACGCCGTTTGCCGACCGGGGTGGACGGGTAGCCATTAGCTGTATGCGTGCGGGGCAGCGGCTGTAGTTCGCCGGGTGATCGCCCTCGCACAGCGCGCATTTTGCTGGGGTCTTTCGGCTCTTTTTGCACGCGTTTGTCAAGTGCGGCCCGGCGCACTTGACGCATTTTGGGGGGTGGTGGCATTGTTCCGCAGTGTGGAACAGCTGTTGGCATTGGTGGCACTGTACAGGGCCTTCAGGCTGTTGGTATTTCTCAATGGTGACTTTACAGTTCATGAAGAGCTCGGTCCTTAAGAGCTCTCTATTCTTCTCGTCTGGGTGAAGGATCACCTTGAATTGCGCACGCTTTCTACGTCCCTCGCCGGGGTTGTTGGGGTCAGAGGCGCGCGTTTCCTGTTTTACCTCAATGACTTTGTATTTGCGCTCAATGAGGAGTTCTTTTATTTCGGCGGGATCGGTGTCTCGCGGGAGACCCTTAATCACCGCCTTATATGCGTTTTTTTCCGTTACCGGAAATGTGTGGAAGGGGATTTTCTTTTGTGTGAAATACTCCACAAGAAATCTGAAGTCAGGAGGTGTCGACGGTTGAAATTTCACCGACGACCCTTTGCATGACGTATTGAGTCCCCCTTTTAATTGTGGGGCGACCTCTTTTATGAGTTTCATGGTCCCATTTTGAATAGTGGCAATAATGGGAGGCACTTTCTCCCGTCTCTGTTTTTGTTGCGCTTGCGCGCCAGAGGTCGAGGGACGGGCTGGCGTCGCTTCGACCGCTTCCACGCCGTCGGAAGCGATCGGCGCGAAGCTGTTTGATGTGGGGATGTTGGCTACAACGGTTTCCCCCCCTACTTCCATGTCATCGCTGTTTGGGGTCTCGTTTTCCTCAGCGAGCCGGCTTGGGGCCGGACGCTTAGGTGCTGGCATTACGTCCGTATCTTGTAAACGTGTTTTTGCCTTGGTTATGCTTGTGGAGGATTGGCCGCGGGTACCCAGGGCCTGGGTGCCGCAGCGGACTGGGACTTTGGGCTTACCCAATATGTCTGATCTAGCGGTCCTAGAAGCCTGACATGCACTGCCAAGGGGCACTGGTTGCTCGCTCGTTGGCACCGTTAGGTTTCCCTGAGCAGTGCCAGCCCTAACATTGACTACGCGCGGGTTACCGGGTAGCACCACGGGCCCTGACGTAGGAATTTCCCTACTCTCGGGGGAGCAGGGAGGATGCCCTGCGGCAGTGCCTGAACGGATCACTACGGAGGCAGATCAGACGACGATTGAACAAGAAAACCGCGGCCCTCGCCGCCACCGCGCCGCCAGTAGACCGGCGGCAGCTGCACGACAAAGGGACCAGGCCCGTGTCACCACACGACAATAATGCGGCGCAATCGCTAAGCGTGCGCACCCACACACACGACAATTTTGCTTGCGTTACGCATGCGCAACGCACACAACAATTTTGCCCCGCTACGGCAAGCGTAGCGCGCTCGAAGTATCGTCCGGCAGCGTGCGGCAGCAACGCGTCCGCACTCGACCGGTCGTCCCCCGAGAATCACAAGGGCCCAGCCAGTGTCGCGGGCGGGCGCGGACGGCCGAGAGAGCGGCCGCCACTCTGCGCGCCGCCGCGCCGCGCCTCCCGCGCTTGCTACCGCCCAACGTCCGACAGCCTGTGCGGAGCAGCCCCAAACCTGCGCCACAACCGCCCGCGCCTTTCAAACCACCGAGGATGGGGCTACACACAGCCACACCACAGTCGCCAACCAGTCGCCACGGCAGCGCCGCAAACCACGGCCAAACTGCAGCTACCGCGCGCTACAGCCTGGGTCGGCCCGCCGAGAATCGCCGCCCCCGCCCAAATGCCGCCCCCACAGCCCCAGCCGACGACCCGCCACAATGGCCAAACCTTCGGCAAAACTCCCACACCGTCGCCGCGGCAGCCCGGCCAGCGCGGCCGGCGCCACAGCCACACAAGCCGAGGCGTGCGGCGATGACGGCCGTGCAAACGCGCCTCCGCCGCCCCATCGCCTTCCGTCGCCCTCCCGCCGTTTCCCGATCGGCCCGCAGCCGTCGGGCCACATCGCGCGCCGTCCTCCTCCTCTCGCCCGCCAACATTCACAGCCGTTTCTCAACAATTGCCCGCCGCAAACGGACGCCGCCTGCGCAACAGGCGCCGCCGCCCCTCGCCGCTTCCGACCCAACCCCTCGACCGAGGCAAACCGCAATCCGAATCTACAGACCAACCCAATCTGCCGTCAAGCACACACGACAGCCGACCTTACACGTTACGCGTTACACATTACGTTTACACGTCTACGTTAGGTTAGGTTAGGTGGACGTGGGTTAGGTTAAGGGGACTTGGGTTAGGTTAAGCGTCAAACTTAGGTTAAGCATTCAAACACGTCAGGCGTCAGAGGTTAGGTTAGGTTAGGTTAGGTTAGGTTAGGTTAGGTTAGGTTAGGTTACACGTTAGGTTAAGGGGTCAGTGCTAGGTTAAGAAGCGTCAAACGTAGGTTAAAAAAAAGCGTTCAAACGTGAGGCGTGAGCCGGACAGCTTACCTTACGTAGACGTTAGGGGCTCACAGGCTGAGCTCACCTCGCCACACCACAGGTTAGGTTCGGTTCGGTTCGGTTCGGTTCGCTCGGCTCAGCGTAAAGCGCCGAGGTCAGGGTTACGTTCGTTCACCTTCGGGCGCCACACTTTCGGTTGAAAGGTCGCGACGGGACGACGTCGGCAGGCACGCCGCAAACGAACAAAAACGTACAGACGACGTCGGAAACCGCCGACAGACGGGGGAGCAGCACGACCACGACCAGACACCGAGCGCGAACGAGACACACGCGAACCACCCCCACCGGCCAAAGGGCACCACACAACAACCCAGAGCACCACGTGTCGACACCAGAGCAACCCGCCGCTCACGCGACATGGCTGGCACCGAAGGGCAACCGCCCGCAACTGCGCTTTCCGCGCCGGCCCGGATGCACGTCGTGCTACAACAACACCACTACCGTACACAGCCGCTGTTCACAACATCACTATCAATGGCGCGCCCGCGGCTCGCCGCCGTCGCAGTCGCAGCCCCAACGCCAGCACTTTTGCACCACCATTCACACGCACCGCAACACAGCTCGCCGACACAGCCGAACAAAACAAACACCACACAACAACAGCAACAACGCCGCCGCCTCTACTTGTGCCGGCGACCCACCCCGCCGATGGCGCACCTTTCGCCAGCCGGCAATCGACACACACGCACCCACCCACCGGGGCCCAGTGCAAAAAAAAAAAAAAAAAAAAAAAACACACAAAAACAAAAAAACCAAACAACACAAACGACACGGGAAGCGCACACCCGCCACTTCGCGCGCACGCCACCAACCAGTCGTCGTCTCAAAATAACAAACACAAACAAAATAAACTAACAACTAGGGCAACACAAAACAAAAACGCCTCGCACGAACCGCCCACAAAAAGGACAAGCACACGCACAGCCTCTGCTGACGACCACGACGCAGCGGCACGCTGCTCCTGTCCCGCGCCCCGCGCCCCACTCGATTCACAACTCACGCGACACCGTCAACGACGGGCTCGCTTCCCGCAACCTACCACCTTTCCGCCACGACGCACAGCCCCAGCCCCACCCGACGACGCCCGTGGCAACGACTGCACTTTCACCACCGCCTCCCCCTTCCCCCCCAAAACACACACACACACACACACACACACACACACACACACACACACAGCCAGCCAAAAACGCACTCGCGACCCACACATGCACGTGCATCGGCACACGCCAACCAGTCAACGTCGACAACCACACGCAAGGCTCGAAACGAAACCGGCGTCCTTCCACGTTGCCATCAAGCTACGCGACACAAGACACAAGGAACCAACACAACAGCCGGCCCCACTAATTCCCACTCTCACGCCGCAAAAAGCACACCGAAACCGCCAAACGCACGCACATTCCCCTTCGCACTGACACCACCGACCGGCTCGCTACCACACACCTCTCGGCAGCCGTTTCACGCCAATTCGCCACACCGCCCACACAGTCGACAAGCGCCCGCCCTGTACGGCACACGCAACGACGCAGCGCAGCAAAGGGCGCCCGCAACACATACCTCTCCGCCGCCCGACGCGCCAACCGCCACACCACACCGCCAGCCACTCGCAAATTGTGCACTGCCACCAGCCACACGTCCAACACGCCGCGCCGCCTCCGGCCACCCGCCAGGGGGCGCTCACGTCCGCGACAACAGCGCGGCCCGCCGGGCCGGGCCGAACCGAACCGAGCCGCCGCTGCTCTGCACTCGGCACGGCCACACCCTGCTGCAGACCGGGCTCGTCCCTCTGTACGCGTCTGCCTGCGCATCAACACAACACGACCTTTTTTTTTTTTTTTTTTCTCTCTACCGCCATCCCTCCTTCTCGCGTTTTACTCGTTGTTGCAGCAGCGGCGCACACCTACACATCCACAGCCCCAGCCGAGCCGGCCTCACCTCAGGGCCCGCCGCCAGCGTCTCCTCCTCGGGCACAGGTGCGGTGCTGTGGCCGCCCATCCAACCGCATTGCTGGCCGTCCAGCCACCAGGCGTTCCCACTGCCGCGAGCCACGCCGCGCACCGACCCTGCTGCAGAAAACGAAGCATAGCCAGAGACCGACCGATACACAAAGCAAGCCGTCGCCTCGCCTCTTGTCCTTCCTGCCTTCCTTCCGCCCCCGCCCTTCTCACACCACCGCCTCTCCACTTTCGCCCCCCCCCCCCCCCCTCCGTTTTTTTTTTTTTTTTTTTTTTTTTGTTTTCTTCTTTCTTTCTTTCTTTCTTTCTTTCTTTGGCCCTCTCTCCTTCCCGCCATGGCGGTTACGGCACCGCCTGCAGCGGCAGATTTTTTGCGCCCACACGCCTACTCCTACCACCATTAACCTTGCCCTGCCCTGCCCTGCCCTGCCCTGCCCTGCCCTGCCCTGCCCTGCCCTGCCCTGCCCTGCCCATCAACGTCGCAGTCGAACCGACGCTTGCCAACACACTGCCCACGTTCCTTTCTCTTTTCGGCCTACGCCCATTACGCGCCGCCGCCGCCACAGCACCTTCCCTTCCCACAACACACCGACGTCATCACACGCACCCAAAACAGGGGGCCACGACCGTGTTCCTCGCCCACTCCCATCCCGCACGGTACGCACATTCCCCACTACTACCGCGCACCCTCCCTTTCCAATCTGTGTGTCTCTGTGTCTGTGTCCTGTCCGCGCGTGACGCCTCTCAACATCCGCCGTCCCCCGTCCCGTTTTCGCCCCCATGCCGTCGTCGCGCCGCCTCCTCCCCGTCCACCGCCGCCCCTGTCCGCCCCGCACCACACCATACACCGCTGCTTGTCCCGGCCGTTGCCACCAAAGGCGCCGACCGCAAACGCGCCACGCCGCAGCCCCCGTGCGTCTCGCGCTCGCTTGCATCTCCGTGCCGACGCTGCCTCTCTTCCCACTCGCACTCGACCTCGACAACACAGTCTTTGGCTCCGCCACTGCGTGTTCCGGTGGTACGCACGCTGCAACACGTATGTATTCATTACCAGAGCGATGGCGAGGCATGACAGCATCTCTGTCTGACCAGAGAGTTCTTTATCGCTGCTAGTCGGCGCTTGGACCGCGCCAGACGACAGTAGTGGCACGCACCGGGTCGCCAGGAACATATGTTATATATATTGTAGCGCGAGTCGGGAGAGGTAGTAGTCGGTCGACAGTAGTAGCGGGTGGACGGTTGTACTGAGCGGCCGTCGGCGGCGTGCTCTGCTCGTCTCGCGACTCTGGTCACGGTTCGGGACGATGTATAGTATATTGTGTTATAATCAAAAAGGTGGTGTGACGCTGCATTGCGCAAATCTGATAACGTATGTTCATTGTACTTCTTTTGTTCAACAACAAAAGCCCCACTATTACTTTTTTTCTAAAGTAACTTTTGTCTCTTAACGAAAAACATTCACTTTTTAAAGACTACTTCCTATGGCATTTCCCTCCAAGGAGTGCAATTAATTACCAGCCAGCACTCATTCATTGCACACAGCTGTGTAAGGGGTATCTACAATTGAGGAGCGGATATAAATGCAATTTTTTGTTTTTTTTTTGTGTGTGTGTTGTAACCTCCCAGCAAAATTTAAAATAATGGACAATGTTATTTACGGATGCTAATGGACATTGCGCTAATTGTAACCTCGCCCACAATGAGAGGTATTGAAAATGGCAACAAAAATGTGAAATTCGCAATCTGACTCAAATATAAAGTCTTCACACAACATTTACAAAAGTCCGTTCAGTGACAAGAAACTTCAATTAAACCGACATATCGGTCTTTGGCCCTGTGCAAAACAATCAGAATTAAAGTCTTACCTCCGAATAAATGGATGTCACATTTCTGCTCTGGTTGTTGCGCAGCGCTTGGAGGAACTGCATTGCAAATAATAATATTCTCTTTTTTTGTGATTTTAGTGACATTTTTCTTCAAAGAAGTGGAATGAAATGTGAAGTGCAACGAACTCTTTAGTTCAATAAAAAATTAAATGTTTGAAAAATGCTTTTGAAATAAAAATTATTATTGGGGAACTTGTTGGAGAATAATTACAATTTTTCATTATCTAATGATTACATTAATTAACAGTATACCTTATTCACCATCTTGACCAGTGTTGCCGACCGCCTACATCACACAACCGCACTCGGCTGCTACTACTGACCGACCGCTCTGCATGACGACTATTAGCGTACTGCACGCGACGACTACTGACAGAGTACAGCCCTCAACTACACAGAGCTACGGACTCGCAACGACTACTGACAGACAGACTGACTGACTGACTGAGAACCGCTCGCAACACTCGCGCAGTCCAGCGCAAACTCTCTGGTCACAGATGCTACAATGTCTCGCCATCGCTACTATGTTACATACGTGTTTCAGTGTCTTTTTCATTGGGCTAACGATCTTTGGCTCTTTTTATTCTGAATACAGGGCCAAAGGTCAACGCTGCTGCCCTTATACAATTTATCAGGTTTCATTATGTCTGTTGCAATGTTACATACGGTTCACTCTTTCATTAATATTATCGTTGGGTTTGTTTTGTAGGGACGTTAACATTCTGGCACATTTTTATTATCATCGGACTCTCTGCTACTTGTGCAGGGAGGTTATACCTGGGTCCATTTCCATTTCCATTTACATTTTAATATTGATAGACTTTTTGTTTTCTTTTTTGTTTCTTGTTGTTTTTCCTTCTTTTTTTTTGTTGTTTTTTTTTTTTTTTGTTTTGTTTTTCCCGCTCTCACCACCACCGCCGCATCACGCCTTCCGTTTTCTTGGTTTCTTTTCTGTTCTTCAACATCACCGCGCCCCATTTCCACACCACAGCCATCAGCCTCCAAGACGGGCGGGCGCAGTGTGCCATTTCCGGCGCACAAGCACACCCGTACGGTACTCTCCTCGCCCCCACGCCACCAACAACACAGCGACCACGCGGCTTTCAGGCATGGCACGGCACGGCACGGCACGGCACCGGCGAAATGCGCCGCCCCCGCCCCTCCGCGCATCCGTCCGTCTCGCCACGTTCACTGACAGCCGCGTCTGCGGCTACACCACGACAACCACAACACAACACCGCTCCCCTCCCTGGCAACTCACATTGTTTTTCTCCTCCTCTTTTGCACAAACCACAACGCCGAGCACAGGCGCAAGCCACCCACACCGCGCCCCTCCCCGTCCCGTCTTTGGCCGCCGCTCCTCGTTTCCTCGTTTGCCCCCTCCCATCTCCCGAAATGCCATGCCAGCAGCGTTACGCATGCCCCTCCCCTGTCCACACAACACTACCGCCTAACGAACAGCCTTTTCCGGGCCACATCCAGGGCACGCCCACCTCCAAACACTGCCAATTCACGGACGCACACACACACACACACACACACACTCACTTTCTCGACACCTTTCTGTACGGAGGGTGCGTCATCTCGACCGTGACAGAGTGACGGCAACTATCGACGATCCATTTCCCCCCACTGGTAAAACATGTCCACTAACACCTACATACATCATTCAAGTACACAGACAATAGCATACACACAATGGGAGGGCACACGAACATGGACGGCACGGCACTGTCATACACTCTTCCTCAGAACCATATCAACAAACGTTACGTACATCCGGGAAAGCGAAAGCGAACGCGAAAGCGAAAGCAAAAGCAAAGGCAAAGCCCAATGCAGCCGTCAAAGGTAACGTTCACCACGGCAGACACTTGCAGCCGCGCCGCCGTTAAACGCATTTCAGTGCGGCTCCAATACGCCTCCGACACGGGAACGTTCCGTTGCTCTACGAATGCGTTTCTCCCCTTTTTCCCTTCCTCTCTCTTTTGCCCCCCGTCCTTGCACTCTTGCCTCATTCCTCACGTTCTGCCCAGACATTCGACCGATCAAAGTCAACCTTTCGTTACCGTTCTCAGCGCGACGGTGTACAACAGTATGACGGGTGTGCCCAAGACTTCGGTTCAGTTGCGTGACGCCGGTCTATCGCGCCGATCGACAGTTACTCAGGGGGCGACGGATCGGACCACGTCACCGACACACAAAACACTTTCAAACAAACAAATACATACCGGATGGACACAGACAAACACGTGTACAGACATTCGCCAAACAAACGACCGCCGCCGCCGCCGCCGCCGCCGCCGCCGTCTAGCGTGCATCTTGAATGACGACATCGGTGTGCGTGCGTCGTACGCAATCAGTCAGACACGGCTATCAAACATCAGAGTCGAATGGTACATCATCGTGCGTGTCGCCGTACACGTACAGTACAATACAACAACAATGCGTCTTAATGGCACGTTCATTTCAACGTCACTCACACACCTCCACGCTGCAGTTACGTCGCACCATTGTCAAACTCGGCGTACAGCAAAGGGAATAGTGGGCGGCAAAAAAAACCAAACAAAAACATTTCACATTTCACATTTCACCCTCGCCATGTATGATGTGCAAAAAAACAAACCCGCAAACGGCCGTCGTTACGGTGACACAAAAGTCGCCGATCACACTGTCCCCCCTCGCAGACGGGTAACACACACACACACACACACCAACAACACCAATGGGTCAAAAACCACGCCAACGAGGCGTGCCACCATTCCACGCCACGGCGACCAACCTCGTGGCCGTACCCCGCGCAACACGCTTTGACGCGCCCCCCCACCCACAATCAAAATGCACACATACATCACAGCCGTCCACACAAACAACAACAACAATTCCGCCCTTCCCGCAAAAGGCAAGTTGGTGGCCCTGAAAAGGGCCGTTTTGCCGCTCTCGCAACGGAGGAGCCTTCTCCATCCTTCCTTCCATTCCAGAGCCACCTCCTTACTTGGAGCTCGTGTACTTGGTCACCGCCTTCGTGCCCTCGCTCACGGCGTGCTTGGCCAGCTCGCCAGGCAGCAACAGCCGCACAGCGGTCTGGATCTCGCGGGACGTGATGGTCGAGCGCTTGTTGTAGTGCGCCAGGCGAGAAGCCTCGGCCGCAATGCGCTCGAAAATGTCGTTCACGAAGCTGTTCATGATGCTCATCGCCTTCGACGAGATGCCCGTGTCAGGGTGCACCTGCTTCAGCACCTTGTAGATGTAGATGGCATAGCTCTCCTTCCTCTTGCGCTTCTTCTTCTTGTCGCCCTTCGAAATGTTCTTCTGCGCCTTGCCAGCCTTCTTGGCGGCCTTCCCGCTAGTCTTGGGCGGCATCTCGAACCAACGTACGGCAGCAGCAACACCAGTAGCAAGCGCTCCGCTCTAGTCAGCGTCTCCCCACACAGTGGCACCCGCCGCCAGCCGCCGCCGCACCTTTACCAGCTCGCCCTGTTGCGGCCGCCGACCAATGGGGCGCGCGCGCAACCGGCCGCCGCACCCGAGCCCATAAAGCACCCCCACCCCGGCTGCGCCGGCACGCACTCCGCTGCTCGACTCGCTGCCGCTCGCACCGGTCGTTTTCGTTTCCGTTTCGTGTGCACCGTCGCTAGCCCATCGCCATGTCCGGACGCGGAAAGGGAGGCAAAGTCAAGGGCAAGTCAAAGTCCCGCTCAAGCAGGGCTGGGCTCCAGTTCCCGGTCGGCAGAATCCACCGCCTCCTGCGCAAGGGAAACTACGCAGAGCGCGTCGGCGCCGGGGCGCCCGTCTACCTCGCCGCCGTCATGGAGTACCTCGCGGCTGAGGTGCTCGAGCTGGCCGGAAACGCGGCCCGCGACAACAAGAAGACGCGCATCACCCCGCGCCACCTGCAGCTTGCCATCCGCAACGACGAGGAGCTCAACAAGCTCCTGTCGGGCGTCACCATCGCACAGGGTGGTGTCCTGCCCAACATCCAGGCCGTCCTGCTGCCAAAGAAGACCGAGAAGAAGGCCTAAAGGAGGCCAGGCAATCGCAGCCGCCGCGTGCTCCCCTGCACGCAACGCGCTTTGCCGGCTCGGCCCACAACAATCGGCCCTTTTCAGGGCCACCACACAAACCTACGTCCAAAGCAAAATTTCAGTCGTCCTCGCCGCACCTTGTTTTGTTTTAACTTTGCACTTTCACAGCACAGCCGCCGCCGGCGCACGTCCGCCATCTTGTCGTCCACACAGCCCGTGTGGCCCAACACACACACACATTTTGCACGGTCGCAGTCGCACTTCCAAACGACAACGGCAGCAATAATGACCATTGTTAAAGGGAGGCGTGTCGACACACCGCCCTCCACTCCCGCGCGCAACGGCCGTCGACACGAACGAAACAGCTGATCCGGCCGCCTATGCCCACACGCCTTGCCTCGGAAACCCCAACGCCGCCGCAAACAAACACACAGAGACAAACCACGCAAGCAAATAATCACCGCCTCTCGCACAACAACACACAGCCCGCCATCTCCGTCGCGATCGATACAAAGACACACAATAACAAACACACAAACGAAGCAGCTCCACACACAGCCAGCCACATGACACGTTTCCTTTCCTTCTCCCCTCCCAGTCACATCACGTCGCTCAAACGGAAAGAAAGAAAGAAACAAACAAACAAACAAACAACACAGCGCACACACGCAGCAACAACACAGACTCTTTCGCACTTTTCAACTTCCGAACAGTGTGGTGGCCCTGAAAAGGGCCGTTTTCTAGTCTCTCCCACCCACAAGCACGGCCGCGGGAAGGCCAGCGCCCGCTGCGACGCAGCCTAACCGCCGAAACCGTACAGGGTGCGCCCCTGCCTCTTCAGGGCGTACACCACGTCCATGGCCGTCACAGTCTTGCGCTTGGCGTGCTCAGTGTACGTCACCGCGTCGCGGATCACGTTCTCCAGGAACACCTTCAGCACCCCGCGGGTCTCCTCGTAGATCAGACCAGAGATGCGCTTCACGCCGCCCCTGCGAGCCAGGCGGCGGATGGCGGGCTTCGTGATGCCCTGGATGTTGTCGCGCAACACCTTGCGGTGCCGCTTGGCGCCACCCTTGCCGAGCCCCTTTCCTCCCTTGCCGCGGCCTGTCATCCTTCCTTCCTCGGGCAAAGCAAAACGTGCACAAACAGCAGCTGCAGCGGCTGGAGAGTCGGCTACGGTCTGCGCCCAGCGCGCCCGCCGCCCCCCTATATAGACTCTGGCCCGCCCTCCCCCCACCACGCGCAACCGAGGGCATATAAGCGCAGCACGGAGGCGCGCGGGCCCGTTGTCAAGGCAGCACCGGACGCCGCGCCGCACCTAACCTCCACGCACGCCGCTCCGCTACCGCCAACGCTACCGCCATGGCCCGCACAAAGCAAACGGCCCGCAAGTCCACCGGCGGAAAGGCGCCGCGCAAACAGCTCGCCACCAAGGCGGCGAGGAAGAGCGCGCCCGCCACCGGAGGCGTCAAGAAGCCCCACCGCTACAGGCCGGGCACCGTCGCCCTGCGAGAAATCAGGCGCTACCAGAAGAGCACAGAGCTGCTCATCCGCAAGCTGCCATTCCAGCGCCTAGTGCGCGAGATCGCCCAGGACTTCAAGACCGACCTGCGCTTCCAGAGCTCCGCAGTCATGGCCCTGCAGGAGGCCAGCGAGGCCTACCTCGTCGGCCTCTTCGAAGACACCAACCTGTGCGCAATCCACGCCAAGCGCGTCACCATCATGCCCAAGGACATCCAGCTCGCGCGCCGCATCCGCGGCGAGCGCGCCTAAACCGCGCCGCGGCACCGCACCGCACCGCACAAACAAAAACGGCCCTTTTCAGGGCCACTAACATCTCTCCGTCGCGAGCAAACTTTGTCGGTCGCCTGCCTCTCGCCCCGCAACCCAAAAACAAAAACCACCACTTCCCGTCCGTCCGCCACACCCGCTCACTCTGCCTGCCTGCTAGCAGCGCGCAACAATCACACATCATCCCTCCCCGGCGCTCAAAGCGCACAATACCCAACGGCCGACGTCACACCGCACGGGTGGCTGGCCGGCCGCCGCTTTCGTTTCGAAAACAAAAAAACCCGCACTCCACTCCGACGGCCAACGGCCAGGCAGGCGCGCTCGCTCGCTCTACACGCCACCGAAATCCCCGCCGACTCCTTCCACATCTCAACGTGCCCCCCGTTGCAAAACATAACACACACAAAGTAACAAAACAAAGACCAGACACGACTCGACAAGACAGACATCCGAGAAGAACGAACGCAGGCAAGGCAAGCCAACCAACGTATTCAAACTAAACAACGTGACAGAAAACCAACCGTCGGCCGCCGCCACAACAACAACGACAACAACAACCACGACAACAACAACAACACCGCTTACCGCTACCGCCGCCCACACCCGCCACCGACCCCCGCAATCCAACCACCACGGCACGCAAACAGCATCCCCACGGGCATACAGAAACGCCAGACAGACACCCACACCAAACGCAACACGACAATCAAAACCTTCCCCGACGTGCTTTGATGGCCCTGAGAAGGGCCGTTTTGGGCCGCGCGTCTCTTGCGCGCCACTAGACGACGACGGGGGGTGGGGACGACGGAGTCAAGCGCCAAACCCTTCCATTCCCATCTCTTTCTCCTCTACTCTACTTCTTCTTCTTGGGCGAAGCCTTCGCCTTAGACGGCGTCGTCGCCTTCTTCGGGCGCGGCGCCTTCGGCTTCTTCGTCGGAACCTTGGCGGCCTTCTTCGCCTTCGACGGCGACTTGGCCTTGGCCGGCTTGGCCGCAGCCGCCTTCTTCGCACCCGCGGGAGCGGCCGACGCCGCAGACGCCTTCTTGGCGGCGCCCGCCTTCCGACCGGTCGCCGCCTTCACGCCACCAGCCTTCTTTGCGCCGGCCGCACGGGCGCCCTTCTTCTCCTTGCTGGCCGGAGCGGCGCGCTTCTTCTTGGCACCGCCAGCACGAGCCTTGCCGCCCTCGGCCGCCCCCCCGCCGCCGGCGCCGGCAAGCTTGAACGAGCCGGACGCGCCCTTCCCCTTCGTCTGCACCAGCTCGCCCGCCACGACGGCCGACTTGAGGTACTTCTTGATAAACGGCGCCAGCTTCTCCGCGTCCAGCTTGTAGTGCGCGGCTATGTACTTCTTGATCGCCTGCAGCGACGACCCGCCGCGCTCCTTCAGACTCTTGATGGCGGCCGTCACCATCTCAGAGGTGCGCGGGTGCGCAGGCTTGGCGCGCGGCTTCTTCGCAGACGACGCAGACTTGGCCTTCTTCGTAGTGCCGGTGGCGGCGGGTGCCGCAGCAGTCTCGTTCGTAGCCGCCTGATCTGCCATTTCGACGACGCGCGTAACACACAGCGAGAGCGAGCGGGACGGCAGGCACGCAAGCACAGCACAGCAGCAGAGCAGAGAATCACAAGGGCCCAGCCAGTGTCGCGGGCGGGCGCGGACGGCCGAGAGAGCGGCCGCCACTCTGCGCGCCGCCGCGCCGCGCCTCCCGCGCTTGCTACCGCCCAACGTCCGACAGCCTGTGCGGAGCAGCCCCAAACCTGCGCCACAACCGCCCGCGCCTTTCAAACCACCGAGGATGGGGCTACACACAGCCACACCACAGTCGCCAACCAGTCGCCACGGCAGCGCCGCAAACCACGGCCAAACTGCAGCTACCGCGCGCTACAGCCTGGGTCGGCCCGCCGAGAATCGCCGCCCCCGCCCAAATGCCGCCCCCACAGCCCCAGCCGACGACCCGCCACAATGGCCAAACCTTCGGCAAAACTCCCACACCGTCGCCGCGGCAGCCCGGCCAGCGCGGCCGGCGCCACAGCCACACAAGCCGAGGCGTGCGGCGATGACGGCCGTGCAAACGCGCCTCCGCCGCCCCATCGCCTTCCGTCGCCCTCCCGCCGTTTCCCGATCGGCCCGCAGCCGTCGGGCCACATCGCGCGCCGTCCTCCTCCTCTCGCCCGCCAACATTCACAGCCGTTTCTCAACAATTGCCCGCCGCAAACGGACGCCGCCTGCGCAACAGGCGCCGCCGCCCCTCGCCGCTTCCGACCCAACCCCTCGACCGAGGCAAACCGCAATCCGAATCTACAGACCAACCCAATCTGCCGTCAAGCACACACGACAGCCGACCTTACACGTTACGCGTTACACATTACGTTTACACGTCTACGTTAGGTTAGGTTAGGTGGACGTGGGTTAGGTTAAGGGGACTTGGGTTAGGTTAAGCGTCAAACTTAGGTTAAGCATTCAAACACGTCAGGCGTCAGAGGTTAGGTTAGGTTAGGTTAGGTTAGGTTAGGTTAGGTTAGGTTAGGTTAGGTTAGGTTACACGTTAGGTTAAGGGGTCAGTGCTAGGTTAAGAAGCGTCAAACGTAGGTTAAAAAAAAGCGTTCAAACGTGAGGCGTGAGCCGGACAGCTTACCTTACGTAGACGTTAGGGGCTCACAGGCTGAGCTCACCTCGCCACACCACAGGTTAGGTTCGGTTCGGTTCGGTTCGGTTCGCTCGGCTCAGCGTAAAGCGCCGAGGTCAGGGTTACGTTCGTTCACCTTCGGGCGCCACACTTTCGGTTGAAAGGTCGCGACGGGACGACGTCGGCAGGCACGCCGCAAACGAACAAAAACGTACAGACGACGTCGGAAACCGCCGACAGACGGGGGAGCAGCACGACCACGACCAGACACCGAGCGCGAACGAGACACACGCGAACCACCCCCACCGGCCAAAGGGCACCACACAACAACCCAGAGCACCACGTGTCGACACCAGAGCAACCCGCCGCTCACGCGACATGGCTGGCACCGAAGGGCAACCGCCCGCAACTGCGCTTTCCGCGCCGGCCCGGATGCACGTCGTGCTACAACAACACCACTACCGTACACAGCCGCTGTTCACAACATCACTATCAATGGCGCGCCCGCGGCTCGCCGCCGTCGCAGTCGCAGCCCCAACGCCAGCACTTTTGCACCACCATTCACACGCACCGCAACACAGCTCGCCGACACAGCCGAACAAAACAAACACCACACAACAACAGCAACAACGCCGCCGCCTCTACTTGTGCCGGCGACCCACCCCGCCGATGGCGCACCTTTCGCCAGCCGGCAATCGACACACACGCACCCACCCACCGGGGCCCAGTGCAAAAAAAAAAAAAAAAAAAAAAAAAACACGCAAAAACAAAAAAACCAAACAACACAAACGACACGGGAAGCGCACACCCGCCACTTCGCGCGCACGCCACCAACCAGTCGTCGTCTCAAAATAACAAACACAAACAAAATAAACTAACAACTAGGGCAACACAAAACAAAAACGCCTCGCACGAACCGCCCACAAAAAGGACAAGCACACGCACAGCCTCTGCTGACGACCACGACGCAGCGGCACGCTGCTCCTGTCCCGCGCCCCGCGCCCCACTCGATTCACAACTCACGCGACACCGTCAACGACGGGCTCGCTTCCCGCAACCTACCACCTTTCC
Organism: Schistocerca serialis cubense; assembly: GCF_023864345.2. Classification (NCBI taxonomy): domain Eukaryota; kingdom Metazoa; phylum Arthropoda; class Insecta; order Orthoptera; family Acrididae; genus Schistocerca; species Schistocerca serialis. The sequence continues at coordinate 51,146 of NW_026047805.1, forward strand.
GCCACGACGCACAGCCCCAGCCCCAGCCCCAGCCCCACCCGACGACGCCCGTGGCAACGACTGCACTTTCACCACCGCCTCCCCCTTCCCCCCCAAAACACACACACACACACACACACACACACACACAGCCAGCCAAAAACGCACTCGCGACCCACACATGCACGTGCATCGGCACACGCCAACCAGTCAACGTCGACAACCACACGCAAGGCTCGAAACGAAACCGGCGTCCTTCCACGTTGCCATCAAGCTACGCGACACAAGACACAAGGAACCAACACAACAGCCGGCCCCACTAATTCCCACTCTCACGCCGCAAAAAGCACACCGAAACCGCCAAACGCACGCACATTCCCCTTCGCACTGACACCACCGAACCGGCTCGCTACCACACACCTCTCGGCAGCCGTTTCACGCCAATTCGCCACACCGCCCACACAGTCGACAAGCGCCCGCCCTGTACGGCACACGCAACGACGCAGCGCAGCAAAGGGCGCCCGCAACACATACCTCTCCGCCGCCCGACGCGCCAACCGCCACACCACACCGCCAGCCACTCGCAAATTGTGCACTGCCACCAGCCACACGTCCAACACGCCGCGCCGCCTCCGGCCACCCGCCAGGGGGCGCTCACGTCCGCGACAACAGCGCGGCCCGCCGGGCCGGGCCGAACCGAACCGAGCCGCCGCTGCTCTGCACTCGGCACGGCCACACCCTGCTGCAGACCGGGCTCGTCCCTCTGTACGCGTCTGCCTGCGCATCAACACAACACGACCTTTTTTTTTTTTTTTTTTCTCTCTACCGCCATCCCTCCTTCTCGCGTTTTACTCGTTGTTGCAGCAGCGGCGCACACCTACACATCCACAGCCCCAGCCGAGCCGGCCTCACCTCAGGGCCCGCCGCCAGCGTCTCCTCCTCGGGCACAGGTGCGGTGCTGTGGCCGCCCATCCAACCGCATTGCTGGCCGTCCAGCCACCAGGCGTTCCCACTGCCGCGAGCCACGCCGCGCACCGACCCTGCTGCAGAAAACGAAGCATAGCCAGAGACCGACCGATACACAAAGCAAGCCGTCGCCTCGCCTCTTGTCCTTCCTGCCTTCCTTCCGCCCCCGCCCTTCTCACACCACCGCCTCTCCACTTTCGCCCCCCCCCCCCCTCCGTTTTTTTTTTTTTTTTTTTTTTTTGTTTTCTTCTTTCTTTCTTTCTTTCTTTCTTTCTTTGGCCCTCTCTCCTTCCCGCCATGGCGGTTACGGCACCGCCTGCAGCGGCAGATTTTTTGCGCCCACACGCCTACTCCTACCACCATTAACCTTGCCCTGCCCTGCCCTGCCCTGCCCTGCCCTGCCCTGCCCTGCCCTGCCCTGCCCTGCCCTGCCCATCAACGTCGCAGTCGAACCGACGCTTGCCAACACACTGCCCACGTTCCTTTCTCTTTTCGGCCTACGCCCATTACGCGCCGCCGCCGCCACAGCACCTTCCCTTCCCACAACACACCGACGTCATCACACGCACCCAAAACAGGGGGCCACGACCGTGTTCCTCGCCCACTCCCATCCCGCACGGTACGCACATTCCCCACTACTACCGCGCACCCTCCCTTTCCAATCTGTGTGTCTCTGTGTCTGTGTCCTGTCCGCGCGTGACGCCTCTCAACATCCGCCGTCCCCCGTCCCGTTTTCGCCCCCATGCCGTCGTCGCGCCGCCTCCTCCCCGTCCACCGCCGCCCCTGTCCGCCCCGCACCACACCATACACCGCTGCTTGTCCCGGCCGTTGCCACCAAAGGCGCCGACCGCAAACGCGCCACGCCGCAGCCCCCGTGCGTCTCGCGCTCGCTTGCATCTCCGTGCCGACGCTGCCTCTCTTCCCACTCGCACTCGACCTCGACAACACAGTCTTTGGCTCCGCCACTGCGTGTTCCGGTGGTACGCACGCTGCAACACGTATGTATTCATTACCAGAGCGATGGCGAGGCATGACAGCATCTCTGTCTGACCAGAGAGTTCTTTATCGCTGCTAGTCGGCGCTTGGACCGCGCCAGACGACAGTAGTGGCACGCACCGGGTCGCCAGGAACAGATGTTATATATATTGTAGCGCGAGTCGGGAGAGGTAGTAGTCGGTCGACAGTAGTAGCGGGTGGACGGTTGTACTGAGCGGCCGTCGGCGGCGTGCTCTGCTCGTCTCGCGACTCTGGTCACGGTTCGGGACGATGTATAGTATATTGTGTTATAATCAAAAAGGTGGTGTGACGCTGCATTGCGCAAATCTGATAACGTATGTTCATTGTACTTATTTTGTTCAACAACAAAAGCCCCACTATTACTTTTTTTCTAAAGTAACTTTTGTCTCTTAACGAAAAACATTCACTTTTTAAAGACTACTTCCTATGGCATTTCCCTCCAAGGAGTGCAATTAATTACCAGCCAGCACTCATTCATTGCACACAGCTGTGTAAGGGGTATCTACAATTGAGGAGCGGATATAAATGCAATTTTTTGTTTTTTTTTTGTGTGTGTGTTGTAACCTCCCAGCAAAATTTAAAATAATGGACAATGTTATTTACGGATGCTAATGGACATTGCGCTAATTGTAACCTCGCCCACAATGAGAGGTATTGAAAATGGCAACAAAAATGTGAAATTCGCAATCTGACTCAAATATAAAGTCTTCACACAACATTTACAAAAGTCCGTTCAGTGACAAGAAACTTCAATTAAACCGACATATCGGTCTTTGGCCCTGTGCAAAACAATCAGAATTAAAGTCTTACCTCCGAATAAATGGATGTCACATTTCTGCTCTGGTTGTTGCGCAGCGCTTGGAGGAACTGCATTGCAAATAATAATATTCTCTTTTTTTGTGATTTTAGTGACATTTTTCTTCAAAGAAGTGGAATGAAATGTGAAGTGCAACGAACTCTTTAGTTCAATAAAAAATTAAATGTTTGAAAAATGCTTTTGAAATAAAAATTATTATTGGGGAACTTGTTGGAGAATAATTACAATTTTTCATTATCTAATGATTACATTAATTAACAGTATACCTTATTCACCATCTTGACCAGTGTTGCCGACCGCCTACATCACACAACCGCACTCGGCTGCTACTACTGACCGACCGCTCTGCATGACGACTATTAGCGTACTGCACGCGACGACTACTGACAGAGTACAGCCCTCAACTACACAGAGCTACGGACTCGCAACGACTACTGACAGACAGACTGACTGACTGACTGAGAACCGCTCGCAACACTCGCGCAGTCCAGCGCAAACTCTCTGGTCACAGATGCTACAATGTCTCGCCATCGCTACTATGTTACATACGTGTTTCAGTGTCTTTTTCATTGGGCTAACGATCTTTGGCTCTTTTTATTCTGAATACAGGGCCAAAGGTCAACGCTGCTGCCCTTATACAATTTATCAGGTTTCATTATGTCTGTTGCAATGTTACATACGGTTCACTCTTTCATTAATATTATCGTTGGGTTTGTTTTGTAGGGACGTTAACATTCTGGCACATTTTTATTATCATCGGACTCTCTGCTACTTGTGCAGGGAGGTTATACCTGGGTCCATTTCCATTTCCATTTACATTTTAATATTGATAGACTTTTTGTTTTCTTTTTTGTTTCTTGTTGTTTTTCCTTCTTTTTTTTTGTTGTTTTTTTTTTTTTTTTGTTTTGTTTTTCCCGCTCTCACCACCACCGCCGCATCACGCCTTCCGTTTTCTTGGTTTCTTTTCTGTTCTTCAACATCACCGCGCCCCATTTCCACACCACAGCCATCAGCCTCCAAGACGGGCGGGCGCAGTGTGCCATTTCCGGCGCACAAGCACACCCGTACGGTACTCTCCTCGCCCCCACGCCACCAACAACACAGCGACCACGCGGCTTTCAGGCATGGCACGGCACGGCACGGCACGGCACCGGCGAAATGCGCCGCCCCCGCCCCTCCGCGCATCCGTCCGTCTCGCCACGTTCACTGACAGCCGCGTCTGCGGCTACACCACGACAACCACAACACAACACCGCTCCCCTCCCTGGCAACTCACATTGTTTTTCTCCTCCTCTTTTGCACAAACCACAACGCCGAGCACAGGCGCAAGCCACCCACACCGCGCCCCTCCCCGTCCCGTCTTTGGCCGCCGCTCCTCGTTTCCTCGTTTGCCCCCTCCCATCTCCCGAAATGCCATGCCAGCAGCGTTACGCATGCCCCTCCCCTGTCCACACAACACTACCGCCTAACGAACAGCCTTTTCCGGGCCACATCCAGGGCACGCCCACCTCCAAACACTGCCAATTCACGGACGCACACACACACACACACACACACACTCACTTTCTCGACACCTTTCTGTACGGAGGGTGCGTCATCTCGACCGTGACAGAGTGACGGCAACTATCGACGATCCATTTCCCCCCACTGGTAAAACATGTCCACTAACACCTACATACATCATTCAAGTACACAGACAATAGCATACACACAATGGGAGGGCACACGAACATGGACGGCACGGCACTGTCATACACTCTTCCTCAGAACCATATCAACAAACGTTACGTACATCCGGGAAAGCGAAAGCGAACGCGAAAGCGAAAGCAAAAGCAAAGGCAAAGCCCAATGCAGCCGTCAAAGGTAACGTTCACCACGGCAGACACTTGCAGCCGCGCCGCCGTTAAACGCATTTCAGTGCGGCTCCAATACGCCTCCGACACGGGAACGTTCCGTTGCTCTACGAATGCGTTTCTCCCCTTTTTCCCTTCCTCTCTCTTTTGCCCCCCGTCCTTGCACTCTTGCCTCATTCCTCACGTTCTGCCCAGACATTCGACCGATCAAAGTCAACCTTTCGTTACCGTTCTCAGCGCGACGGTGTACAACAGTATGACGGGTGTGCCCAAGACTTCGGTTCAGTTGCGTGACGCCGGTCTATCGCGCCGATCGACAGTTACTCAGGGGGCGACGGATCGGACCACGTCACCGACACACAAAACACTTTCAAACAAACAAATACATACCGGATGGACACAGACAAACACGTGTACAGACATTCGCCAAACAAACGACCGCCGCCGCCGCCGCCGCCGCCGCCGCCGTCTAGCGTGCATCTTGAATGACGACATCGGTGTGCGTGCGTCGTACGCAATCAGTCAGACACGGCTATCAAACATCAGAGTCGAATGGTACATCATCGTGCGTGTCGCCGTACACGTACAGTACAATACAACAACAATGCGTCTTAATGGCACGTTCATTTCAACGTCACTCACACACCTCCACGCTGCAGTTACGTCGCACCATTGTCAAACTCGGCGTACAGCAAAGGGAATAGTGGGCGGCAAAAAAAACCAAACAAAAACATTTCACATTTCACATTTCACCCTCGCCATGTATGATGTGCAAAAAAACAAACCCGCAAACGGCCGTCGTTACGGTGACACAAAAGTCGCCGATCACACTGTCCCCCCTCGCAGACGGGTAACACACACACACACACACACCAACAACACCAATGGGTCAAAAACCACGCCAACGAGGCGTGCCACCATTCCACGCCACGGCGACCAACCTCGTGGCCGTACCCCGCGCAACACGCTTTGACGCGCCCCCCCACCCACAATCAAAATGCACACATACATCACAGCCGTCCACACAAACAACAACAACAATTCCGCCCTTCCCGCAAAAGGCAAGTTGGTGGCCCTGAAAAGGGCCGTTTTGCCGCTCTCGCAACGGAGGAGCCTTCTCCATCCTTCCTTCCATTCCAGAGCCACCTCCTTACTTGGAGCTCGTGTACTTGGTCACCGCCTTCGTGCCCTCGCTCACGGCGTGCTTGGCCAGCTCGCCAGGCAGCAACAGCCGCACAGCGGTCTGGATCTCGCGGGACGTGATGGTCGAGCGCTTGTTGTAGTGCGCCAGGCGAGAAGCCTCGGCCGCAATGCGCTCGAAAATGTCGTTCACGAAGCTGTTCATGATGCTCATCGCCTTCGACGAGATGCCCGTGTCAGGGTGCACCTGCTTCAGCACCTTGTAGATGTAGATGGCATAGCTCTCCTTCCTCTTGCGCTTCTTCTTCTTGTCGCCCTTCGAAATGTTCTTCTGCGCCTTGCCAGCCTTCTTGGCGGCCTTCCCGCTAGTCTTGGGCGGCATCTCGAACCAACGTACGGCAGCAGCAACACCAGTAGCAAGCGCTCCGCTCTAGTCAGCGTCTCCCCACACAGTGGCACCCGCCGCCAGCCGCCGCCGCACCTTTACCAGCTCGCCCTGTTGCGGCCGCCGACCAATGGGGCGCGCGCGCAACCGGCCGCCGCACCCGAGCCCATAAAGCACCCCCACCCCGGCTGCGCCTGGCGGTCCCTGTGACCACTGAACCACTGCGCCGCAAAAACAAGACGGTGCAGTGCTTCAGATGTCAGGGCCTCAACCACATTGCGGCACACTGCTCCATGGCAGTGAGGTGCAGAAAATGCGCCGAGGCCCATGACACAAGAACTTGTAACGTAAAACACACGGACCCGCAAATAAGGTGCGCGCTGTGTGGCAAAAACCACACAGCGGGCTACCAAGGTTGCGAGGTCCATAAAAAACACACACAACAGGCAAAGGGCGCAAAGGCCGCCCCCCACACACGAAAAGGAAACACCACGAACCCATCCAGACACACAAGACACCAAAACATGACAACACACACAGACAAGGCCTGGGTAAAACCAAGGCCGGACACACCGAGGGCGACTTACGCGGAAGTGGTTTCTCCTCCGAAAAACCATGAAAGCGTGGCCCAATCATCGCAACACCAGACACTATCACAACAACAACACCGGGAAACACACAGCAACAACGACCAGGTCCTCCATGACGGAGGAAGCTCTAGGGAACCCCACACACACTCCCCCCCCATGGATCAGTTGTTAGGCGTGATGGTGCAGACCATGAACCTCGTCATGGAAATGATGAAGGAATTCAGGGAAGCCCAAAAGCAAAACACACAGATCCTCGTCGCCCTACAGGCAACAGTCCAGCAGTCGCTCCCCTCTGCGACTTCCCCAGTAGTATCAACACCCCATCATGAATAGACGCCCGAATATTCAAGGCCTGACAATGTGCGTCTTTAACGCAGACGGCATTGTTAATCAAGAGGTCGAGTTCAGAGAACTCATGAAGGAGTTCTCCATCGACATATGCATGATGGGGGAAACCCACCTGAAACCGGGAGTAAAAGCGACAGTTCCCAACTACATTAGCTACCGTAAAGACAGGCCAACCCAAGGCGGAGGAGTGGCCATATACGTAAAAAGAGGGATCCCCCACCACCAGGTATTCTTACCAGCTACCAACAAAATCGAAGCAGTAGCAGTGGAAGTAACCACTGCCACTGGACCCCTAACAATTGTTGCAGTCTACCGACCCCCACATGACCAGATAGATGAGGGAGACATAGCTGCTCTAGGGCAAATTGAAGGCAAACTCGTAATAGGGGGAGACTTCAATGCCAAACACCCTGACTGGAATTCTAGAGTAACCTCCAGAGCAGGCGCCAAGCTGCAACAACTAGCGCGCGCCCACCACTTCGAAACATGGGGTCCAGTCGAGCCCACACATTTTCCGAAAAACGGAAGCAGGCCCGATGTGTTAGACATAGCTCTCACTAGGAGGATCGCAGGATTTGTGACCGCAAGGACAATCAACAGAATGTCCTCCGACCACAACCCAGTGATTCTAGAAGTCGATGTGGGAGAATGGGTAGCACTCCCACGGTACCAGACGTCTTACAAACGAATAGACTGGGAGCGATACCAAGAAACTGTCGCCTCTGATATCGCTCGCGCTCCGCCACCTACTGCCGAAACAGTAGATCAAGCGCTACTAGACTTGACAGGCACCATCTTGCAGGCAGCGGAAGAGGCCACCCCACCACAAAGGGATGGCCCTCCACCGCAAATACAGCTCCCGGAACACTTACTAGCTCAAATCCGTCACAAGAACAGAGTGGCAAAAGAGTGGAAGATCACCAGAAATCAGGCCACCAGGAGGCTGCTCAATCGTCTACAGAGAGAACTGAAGGTAGCGCTCAATGAGCACAGAAACCAGCAATGGCAAAACCGCCTCACAGCTCTCAAAGTAGACGATCATACACTTTGGCAAGCAACCAAACAATTCACAAAAAGACGCGCTAGGATGCCGCCACTGCACGGCGAGCGGGGATTGGTCTACAGCAATGCTGAGAAGGCCAACGCCCTCGCCGACTCCTTCGAGAAGCAGTTCCAAACGGCAGAACCCGAGGATGAAGAGCATGAAGAGGTAGTCAGTCGTCAACTGGCTGTCTTCCTCAATGCTGAGGAGGACCCAGAGGACGAACCCATACTCTTTGCCCCCGAGGACGTGGCAAGAGTAATCAGGTCCCTCCCTACAAAAAAGGCGCCAGGGCACGACAGTGTCACAAACCAGTTAGTCAAAAAACTCCCACCCACAGCGATCACACACCTCGCGAACGTCCTCAACGAGATTACTCGTTCCCGTGAGTTCCCAGCTTGCTGGAAACATGCGGAAGTGGTCGCGATACACAAACCAGGAAAAGACCCTCTATTCCCGCAGCACTACAGGCCGATTAGCCTCTTGCCAACACTCAGCAAGATCTATGAGCGCCTCCTGCTAAAACCCATGCAAGAACATATTACCAGAGAGCAAATTCTGCCGGATTTCCAATTTGGATTCCGGCAGAACCACTCTGCCCCACAACAGGTCATGAGAATGGTTGAAGCAGCCACAGAGGGCTTCAACCACAGAGGCTACTGCGGGATAGTGCTACTAGACGTAGCCAAAGCCTTTGATTCAGTATGGCATAGAGGGCTACTCTACAAGTTGTACTCACAAGGGTTTCCAGGGAGCATAGTTCAGCTAATCAAGAGCTACCTCACGAATAGGACTTTCTCCGTCAAAGTAGAAACTGCCACCTCCACCAGAAGGCGCATTCGTGCTGGAGTGCCACAGGGATCGGTCCTGGGGCCCGTATTGTACAGCTTGTACACTGCGGACACTCCAACGGCCCCCCTGGTGCACACCGCGCAGTACGCCGATGACACAGCCTTTTACACGAGAAATGCGAACAAGGACCTGGTCATTCGTAGGCTACAAAGGGTTTTAGATGACACAGAAACCTGGGCCCGTCGCTGGCGCATCACCATCAACTCGGAAAAGACGCAGGCAATGCTGATTACCCGCAGGCTCGGAAGGCGCGAACCTCCTCAACGTCCCCCCCTCCACCTCCACCTAAATGGAACCCAACTCCCCTGGCGCAGAACCGCCAAGTACCTTGGCGTAACCTTGGACTCTCGTCTCACGTGGAAACCCCACATAGACGAGGTCCACAGGAAGGTCTGCGCCAGAATGTCCATCCTATACCCTATCCTGAACACAAACAGCTCCCTTCCCTGCCCAGTAGCACTGAACGTCTATCAGGCCCTGATCCGGCCAGTAATGGAGTATGCGTGCCCTGTCTGGGGATACGCGGCGAAGCAGCACCTGGACAAACTCCAGAGGCTGCAGAACCGCGCCCTCAGAAGGGCACTGCATCTACCTCTCGGTTTCCCCACAGACGACCTGCACGCCGCAGCCGATATCCCACTCCTGAGAGAGCGTTTCCAGGATCTGGCAAGGGCCTTCTATGAAGGTACTTCCAGATCCGGAAATGCACTCATCCACTCCCTTGGTCGGTATGACATGTCCCGTGACAAACACAAGCGCCCTATGACGATCTTCGACGATTAAGTCGAAGAGAAAAATCCCAATACCCAATCCCTAATCCAGTTCCTTCCCATATATCACCAATCATCTCGCCTACCTCAGGCAAGTCCCAGATACACACACAACAATTCATCACATATCACAGACACCAAAAATATATAGAAAAATCACACACACATGTACACAGGGGAGTAAAAGCCAAAAGGCTATAAACTCCCCCTCACACTTCCCCAAAGAGGGGAAAGTATTAGATGAGTGCAGCAGCAGGCTGCGCCGGCATTCCCGCTCACGCCGCGGAGAGTACACGTTAGTTCGTTGTCGCTGTTGGTTATCGTGATGTCGGGACGCGGAAGTGGACGCAAAGCTGCTGCCTTGGCTGAGTTGCTGCTCACGTTAGCAGGACCTGCCGGGAAGAAGAAGAAGAAGTCTACACCGCAGTGCTTTCGCTGCCAAAAGCTTGGCCACGTTGCCAAGCACTGCAGCGGAGCAGTCGCGTGTTTGAAGTGTGCGCAAGCACACGACACACGTGACTGCAAGAAGCAGAAGGACGCCCCCTGCACCTGCGTCAACTGCGGTGGCGCACACGCGGCTAACGCCCGTTCCTGCGCGTACAGGAGAAATTGGCGCGGACCAGAGAAGACGCAGAAGCAAGTGACCACCACACGCGAAGAGGTGGTCACTCGCTCAGAAGACGCCATCACCAGGCGCCTCAGCGACGCCGTAGAAGAAGCCATGTCCGCCTTCAAATCCGCCATGGCGGAAGAGAGGGCGGCCATGCTGGCGGAACTGGGCGAGGCTCGGCGTCAGATTGCTGAGCTGACGCAGGAGCTTCGCTCAGCCAAGGCAGCTTCCGCCACAGCGGTCGACACCGCCAGCCAGACGACTCCTCCTCGAGAGAAGAAGTTTGCGACGGTGGCCACGCAGACCGACGTGCCTGCCGAAGGGGAGGCAACACTGCCCAAGACGGACGCAGAAGCAGAAGCGCAAGAAGAAGGGTGGGAAGAAGTCCCATTCCTCCCGCTTCCCGACATGTACAGCGCAAGCGCTGTGACGCAGAAGATAGCTGCATCGCTTCGCGATGGTACATATCCCCACCACGACAACCCTTATCCCTTCGTTCCTCCTAACCTTTCTAAACCTTCACCTCCACACCAACCAATCGAATATCCAGAAGGCCTTGTTGGTCTTTCCAAGGAGGATTACGATCTGATCAATTCCTTCCCAATTTTCACAGAGTGGCAAATGCGCTACGTCATCTTCGCTCTCGTCCACGGAGAGTATGAGAAAGCTGGATACACTGTATCCACTATCCCAACCGAGGGAGAGCCCTCAAGTAAGAAGAAGAAGAAGAAAAGTCGTCACACCGAAAAATACAGAAAATAGGTTATCGGCACTCCTTGCCAGTACAGAACAACCTACAAGTCAAGAAAGAAGACTCATCAATCATCCCAGGGGAGTAAAGGCCAACAGGCCACAAACTTCCACCTGAACCTCCTCACAGTGAGGAAGTCAGAAAAGGAGCAGCAGGCAGGCTGCGCCGGCACGCACTCCGCTGCTCGACTCGCTGCCGCTCGCACCGGTCGTTTTCGTTTCCGTTTCGTGTGCACCGTCGCTAGCCCATCGCCATGTCCGGACGCGGAAAGGGAGGCAAAGTCAAGGGCAAGTCAAAGTCCCGCTCAAGCAGGGCTGGGCTCCAGTTCCCGGTCGGCAGAATCCACCGCCTCCTGCGCAAGGGAAACTACGCAGAGCGCGTCGGCGCCGGGGCGCCCGTCTACCTCGCCGCCGTCATGGAGTACCTCGCGGCTGAGGTGCTCGAGCTGGCCGGAAACGCGGCCCGCGACAACAAGAAGACGCGCATCATCCCGCGCCACCTGCAGCTTGCCATCCGCAACGACGAGGAGCTCAACAAGCTCCTGTCGGGCGTCACCATCGCACAGGGTGGTGTCCTGCCCAACATCCAGGCCGTCCTGCTGCCAAAGAAGACCGAGAAGAAGGCCTAAAGGAGGCCAGGCAATCGCAGCCGCCGCGTGCTCCCCTGCACGCAACGCGCTTTGCCGGCTCGGCCCACAACAATCGGCCCTTTTCAGGGCCACCACACAAACCTACGTCCAAAGCAAAATTTCAGTCGTCCTCGCCGCACCTTGTTTTGTTTTAACTTTGCACTTTCACAGCACAGCCGCCGCCGGCGCACGTCCGCCATCTTGTCGTCCACACAGCCCGTGTGGCCCAACACACACACACATTTTGCACGGTCGCAGTCGCACTTCCAAACGACAACGGCAGCAATAATGACCATTGTTAAAGGGAGGCGTGTCGACACACCGCCCTCCACTCCCGCGCGCAACGGCCGTCGACACGAACGAAACAGCTGATCCGGCCGCCTATGCCCACACGCCTTGCCTCGGAAACCCCAACGCCGCCGCAAACAAACACACAGAGACAAACCACGCAAGCAAATAATCACCGCCTCTCGCACAACAACACACAGCCCGCCATCTCCGTCGCGATCGATACAAAGACACACAATAACAAACACACAAACGAAGCAGCTCCACACACAGCCAGCCACATGACACGTTTCCTTTCCTTCTCCCCTCCCAGTCACATCACGTCGCTCAAACGGAAAGAAAGAAAGAAACAAACAAACAAACAAACAACACAGCGCACACACGCAGCAACAACACAGACTCTTTCGCACTTTTCAACTTCCGAACAGTGTGGTGGCCCTGAAAAGGGCCGTTTTCTAGTCTCTCCCACCCACAAGCACGGCCGCGGGAAGGCCAGCGCCCGCTGCGACGCAGCCTAACCGCCGAAACCGTACAGGGTGCGCCCCTGCCTCTTCAGGGCGTACACCACGTCCATGGCCGTCACAGTCTTGCGCTTGGCGTGCTCAGTGTACGTCACCGCGTCGCGGATCACGTTCTCCAGGAACACCTTCAGCACCCCGCGGGTCTCCTCGTAGATCAGACCAGAGATGCGCTTCACGCCGCCCCTGCGAGCCAGGCGGCGGATGGCGGGCTTCGTGATGCCCTGGATGTTGTCGCGCAACACCTTGCGGTGCCGCTTGGCGCCACCCTTGCCGAGCCCCTTTCCTCCCTTGCCGCGGCCTGTCATCCTTCCTTCCTCGGGCAAAGCAAAACGTGCACAAACAGCAGCTGCAGCGGCTGGAGAGTCGGCTACGGTCTGCGCCCAGCGCGCCCGCCGCCCCCCTATATAGACTCTGGCCCGCCCTCCCCCCACCACGCGCAACCGAGGGCATATAAGCGCAGCACGGAGGCGCGCGGGCCCGTTGTCAAGGCAGCACCGGACGCCGCGCCGCACCTAACCTCCACGCACGCCGCTCCGCTACCGCCAACGCTACCGCCATGGCCCGCACAAAGCAAACGGCCCGCAAGTCCACCGGCGGAAAGGCGCCGCGCAAACAGCTCGCCACCAAGGCGGCGAGGAAGAGCGCGCCCGCCACCGGAGGCGTCAAGAAGCCCCACCGCTACAGGCCGGGCACCGTCGCCCTGCGAGAAATCAGGCGCTACCAGAAGAGCACAGAGCTGCTCATCCGCAAGCTGCCATTCCAGCGCCTAGTGCGCGAGATCGCCCAGGACTTCAAGACCGACCTGCGCTTCCAGAGCTCCGCAGTCATGGCCCTGCAGGAGGCCAGCGAGGCCTACCTCGTCGGCCTCTTCGAAGACACCAACCTGTGCGCAATCCACGCCAAGCGCGTCACCATCATGCCCAAGGACATCCAGCTCGCGCGCCGCATCCGCGGCGAGCGCGCCTAAACCGCGCCGCGGCACCGCACCGCACCGCACAAACAAAAACGGCCCTTTTCAGGGCCACTAACATCTCTCCGTCGCGAGCAAACTTTGTCGGTCGCCTGCCTCTCGCCCCGCAACCCAAAAACAAAAACCACCACTTCCCGTCCGTCCGCCACACCCGCTCACTCTGCCTGCCTGCTAGCAGCGCGCAACAATCACACATCATCCCTCCCCGGCGCTCAAAGCGCACAATACCCAACGGCCGACGTCACACCGCACGGGTGGCTGGCCGGCCGCCGCTTTCGTTTCGAAAACAAAAAAACCCGCACTCCACTCCGACGGCCAACGGCCAGGCAGGCGCGCTCGCTCGCTCTACACGCCACCGAAATCCCCGCCGACTCCTTCCACATCTCAACGTGCCCCCCGTTGCAAAACATAACACACACAAAGTAACAAAACAAAGACCAGACACGACTCGACAAGACAGACATCCGAGAAGAACGAACGCAGGCAAGGCAAGCCAACCAACGTATTCAAACTAAACAACGTGACAGAAAACCAACCGTCGGCCGCCGCCACAACAACAACGACAACAACAACCACGACAACAACAACAACACCGCTTACCGCTACCGCCGCCCACACCCGCCACCGACCCCCGCAATCCAACCACCACGGCACGCAAACAGCATCCCCACGGGCATACAGAAACGCCAGACAGACACCCACACCAAACGCAACACGACAATCAAAACCTTCCCCGACGTGCTTTGATGGCCCTGAGAAGGGCCGTTTTGGGCCGCGCGTCTCTTGCGCGCCACTAGACGACGACGGGGGGTGGGGACGACGGAGTCAAGCGCCAAACCCTTCCATTCCCATCTCTTTCTCCTCTACTCTACTTCTTCTTCTTGGGCGAAGCCTTCGCCTTAGACGGCGTCGTCGCCTTCTTCGGGCGCGGCGCCTTCGGCTTCTTCGTCGGAACCTTGGCGGCCTTCTTCGCCTTCGACGGCGACTTGGCCTTGGCCGGCTTGGCCGCAGCCGCCTTCTTCGCACCCGCGGGAGCGGCCGACGCCGCAGACGCCTTCTTGGCGGCGCCCGCCTTCCGACCGGTCGCCGCCTTCACGCCACCAGCCTTCTTTGCGCCGGCCGCACGGGCGCCCTTCTTCTCCTTGCTGGCCGGAGCGGCGCGCTTCTTCTTGGCACCGCCAGCACGAGCCTTGCCGCCCTCGGCCGCCCCCCCGCCGCCGGCGCCGGCAAGCTTGAACGAGCCGGACGCGCCCTTCCCCTTCGTCTGCACCAGCTCGCCCGCCACGACGGCCGACTTGAGGTACTTCTTGATAAACGGCGCCAGCTTCTCCGCGTCCAGCTTGTAGTGCGCGGCTATGTACTTCTTGATCGCCTGCAGCGACGACCCGCCGCGCTCCTTCAGACTCTTGATGGCGGCCGTCACCATCTCAGAGGTGCGCGGGTGCGCAGGCTTGGCGCGCGGCTTCTTCGCAGACGACGCAGACTTGGCCTTCTTCGTAGTGCCGGTGGCGGCGGGTGCCGCAGCAGTCTCGTTCGTAGCCGCCTGATCTGCCATTTCGACGACGCGCGTAACACACAGCGAGAGCGAGCGGGACGGCAGGCACGCAAGCACAGCACAGCAGCAGAGCAGAGAATCACAAGGGCCCAGCCAGTGTCGCGGGCGGGCGCGGACGGCCGAGAGAGCGGCCGCCACTCTGCGCGCCGCCGCGCCGCGCCTCCCGCGCTTGCTACCGCCCAACGTCCGACAGCCTGTGCGGAGCAGCCCCAAACCTGCGCCACAACCGCCCGCGCCTTTCAAACCACCGAGGATGGGGCTACACACAGCCACACCACAGTCGCCAACCAGTCGCCACGGCAGCGCCGCAAACCACGGCCAAACTGCAGCTACCGCGCGCTACAGCCTGGGTCGGCCCGCCGAGAATCGCCGCCCCCGCCCAAATGCCGCCCCCACAGCCCCAGCCGACGACCCGCCACAATGGCCAAACCTTCGGCAAAACTCCCACACCGTCGCCGCGGCAGCCCGGCCAGCGCGGCCGGCGCCACAGCCACACAAGCCGAGGCGTGCGGCGATGACGGCCGTGCAAACGCGCCTCCGCCGCCCCATCGCCTTCCGTCGCCCTCCCGCCGTTTCCCGATCGGCCCGCAGCCGTCGGGCCACATCGCGCGCCGTCCTCCTCCTCTCGCCCGCCAACATTCACAGCCGTTTCTCAACAATTGCCCGCCGCAAACGGACGCCGCCTGCGCAACAGGCGCCGCCGCCCCTCGCCGCTTCCGACCCAACCCCTCGACCGAGGCAAACCGCAATCCGAATCTACAGACCAACCCAATCTGCCGTCAAGCACACACGACAGCCGACCTTACACGTTACGCGTTACACATTACGTTTACACGTCTACGTTAGGTTAGGTTAGGTGGACGTGGGTTAGGTTAAGGGGACTTGGGTTAGGTTAAGCGTCAAACTTAGGTTAAGCATTCAAACACGTCAGGCGTCAGAGGTTAGGTTAGGTTAGGTTAGGTTAGGTTAGGTTAGGTTAGGTTAGGTTAGGTTAGGTTACACGTTAGGTTAAGGGGTCAGTGCTAGGTTAAGAAGCGTCAAACGTAGGTTAAAAAAAAGCGTTCAAACGTGAGGCGTGAGCCGGACAGCTTACCTTACGTAGACGTTAGGGGCTCACAGGCTGAGCTCACCTCGCCACACCACAGGTTAGGTTCGGTTCGGTTCGGTTCGGTTCGCTCGGCTCAGCGTAAAGCGCCGAGGTCAGGGTTACGTTCGTTCACCTTCGGGCGCCACACTTTCGGTTGAAAGGTCGCGACGGGACGACGTCGGCAGGCACGCCGCAAACGAACAAAAACGTACAGACGACGTCGGAAACCGCCGACAGACGGGGGAGCAGCACGACCACGACCAGACACCGAGCGCGAACGAGACACACGCGAACCACCCCCACCGGCCAAAGGGCACCACACAACAACCCAGAGCACCACGTGTCGACACCAGAGCAACCCGCCGCTCACGCGACATGGCTGGCACCGAAGGGCAACCGCCCGCAACTGCGCTTTCCGCGCCGGCCCGGATGCACGTCGTGCTACAACAACACCACTACCGTACACAGCCGCTGTTCACAACATCACTATCAATGGCGCGCCCGCGGCTCGCCGCCGTCGCAGTCGCAGCCCCAACGCCAGCACTTTTGCACCACCATTCACACGCACCGCAACACAGCTCGCCGACACAGCCGAACAAAACAAACACCACACAACAACAGCAACAACGCCGCCGCCTCTACTTGTGCCGGCGACCCACCCCGCCGATGGCGCACCTTTCGCCAGCCGGCAATCGACACACACGCACCCACCCACCGGGGCCCAGTGCAAAAAAAAAAAAAAAAAAAAAAAAAAACACACAAAAACAAAAAAACCAAACAACACAAACGACACGGGAAGCGCACACCCGCCACTTCGCGCGCACGCCACCAACCAGTCGTCGTCTCAAAATAACAAACACAAACAAAATAAACTAACAACTAGGGCAACACAAAACAAAAACGCCTCGCACGAACCGCCCACAAAAAGGACAAGCACACGCACAGCCTCTGCTGACGACCACGACGCAGCGGCACGCTGCTCCTGTCCCGCGCCCCGCGCCCCACTCGATTCACAACTCACGCGACACCGTCAACGACGGGCTCGCTTCCCGCAACCTACCACCTTTCCGCCACGACGCACAGCCCCAGCCCCACCCGACGACGCCCGTGGCAACGACTGCACTTTCACCACCGCCTCCCCCTTCCCCCCCAAAACACACACACACACACACACACACACACACACACACACACACAGCCAGCCAAAAACGCACTCGCGACCCACACATGCACGTGCATCGGCACACGCCAACCAGTCAACGTCGACAACCACACGCAAGGCTCGAAACGAAACCGGCGTCCTTCCACGTTGCCATCAAGCTACGCGACACAAGACACAAGGAACCAACACAACAGCCGGCCCCACTAATTCCCACTCTCACGCCGCAAAAAGCACACCGAAACCGCCAAACGCACGCACATTCCCCTTCGCACTGACACCACCGACCGGCTCGCTACCACACACCTCTCGGCAGCCGTTTCACGCCAATTCGCCACACCGCCCACACAGTCGACAAGCGCCCGCCCTGTACGGCACACGCAACGACGCAGCGCAGCAAAGGGCGCCCGCAACACATACCTCTCCGCCGCCCGACGCGCCAACCGCCACACCACACCGCCAGCCACTCGCAAATTGTGCACTGCCACCAGCCACACGTCCAACACGCCGCGCCGCCTCCGGCCACCCGCCAGGGGGCGCTCACGTCCGCGACAACAGCGCGGCCCGCCGGGCCGGGCCGAACCGAACCGAGCCGCCGCTGCTCTGCACTCGGCACGGCCACACCCTGCTGCAGACCGGGCTCGTCCCTCTGTACGCGTCTGCCTGCGCATCAACACAACACGACCTTTTTTTTTTTTTTTTTTTCTCTCTACCGCCATCCCTCCTTCTCGCGTTTTACTCGTTGTTGCAGCAGCGGCGCACACCTACACATCCACAGCCCCAGCCGAGCCGGCCTCACCTCAGGGCCCGCCGCCAGCGTCTCCTCCTCGGGCACAGGTGCGGTGCTGTGGCCGCCCATCCAACCGCATTGCTGGCCGTCCAGCCACCAGGCGTTCCCACTGCCGCGAGCCACGCCGCGCACCGACCCTGCTGCAGAAAACGAAGCATAGCCAGAGACCGACCGATACACAAAGCAAGCCGTCGCCTCGCCTCTTGTCCTTCCTGCCTTCCTTCCGCCCCCGCCCTTCTCACACCACCGCCTCTCCACTTTCGCCCCCCCCCCCCCCTCCGTTTTTTTTTTTTTTTTTTTTTTTTGTTTTCTTCTTTCTTTCTTTCTTTCTTTCTTTCTTTGGCCCTCTCTCCTTCCCGCCATGGCGGTTACGGCACCGCCTGCAGCGGCAGATTTTTTGCGCCCACACGCCTACTCCTACCACCATTAACCTTGCCCTGCCCTGCCCTGCCCTGCCCTGCCCTGCCCTGCCCTGCCCTGCCCTGCCCTGCCCTGCCCATCAACGTCGCAGTCGAACCGACGCTTGCCAACACACTGCCCACGTTCCTTTCTCTTTTCGGCCTACGCCCATTACGCGCCGCCGCCGCCACAGCACCTTCCCTTCCCACAACACACCGACGTCATCACACGCACCCAAAACAGGGGGCCACGACCGTGTTCCTCGCCCACTCCCATCCCGCACGGTACGCACATTCCCCACTACTACCGCGCACCCTCCCTTTCCAATCTGTGTGTCTCTGTGTCTGTGTCCTGTCCGCGCGTGACGCCTCTCAACATCCGCCGTCCCCCGTCCCGTTTTCGCCCCCATGCCGTCGTCGCGCCGCCTCCTCCCCGTCCACCGCCGCCCCTGTCCGCCCCGCACCACACCATACACCGCTGCTTGTCCCGGCCGTTGCCACCAAAGGCGCCGACCGCAAACGCGCCACGCCGCAGCCCCCGTGCGTCTCGCGCTCGCTTGCATCTCCGTGCCGACGCTGCCTCTCTTCCCACTCGCACTCGACCTCGACAACACAGTCTTTGGCTCCGCCACTGCGTGTTCCGGTGGTACGCACGCTGCAACACGTATGTATTCATTACCAGAGCGATGGCGAGGCATGACAGCATCTCTGTCTGACCAGAGAGTTCTTTATCGCTGCTAGTCGGCGCTTGGACCGCGCCAGACGACAGTAGTGGCACGCACCGGGTCGCCAGGAACAGATGTTATATATATTGTAGCGCGAGTCGGGAGAGGTAGTAGTCGGTCGACAGTAGTAGCGGGTGGACGGTTGTACTGAGCGGCCGTCGGCGGCGTGCTCTGCTCGTCTCGCGACTCTGGTCACGGTTCGGGACGATGTATAGTATATTGTGTTATAATCAAAAAGGTGGTGTGACGCTGCATTGCGCAAATCTGATAACGTATGTTCATTGTACTTCTTTTGTTCAACAACAAAAGCCCCACTATTACTTTTTTTCTAAAGTAACTTTTGTCTCTTAACGAAAAACATTCACTTTTTAAAGACTACTTCCTATGGCATTTCCCTCCAAGGAGTGCAATTAATTACCAGCCAGCACTCATTCATTGCACACAGCTGTGTAAGGGGTATCTACAATTGAGGAGCGGATATAAATGCAATTTTTTGTTTTTTTTTTGTGTGTGTGTTGTAACCTCCCAGCAAAATTTAAAATAATGGACAATGTTATTTACGGATGCTAATGGACATTGCGCTAATTGTAACCTCGCCCACAATGAGAGGTATTGAAAATGGCAACAAAAATGTGAAATTCGCAATCTGACTCAAATATAAAGTCTTCACACAACATTTACAAAAGTCCGTTCAGTGACAAGAAACTTCAATTAAACCGACATATCGGTCTTTGGCCCTGTGCAAAACAATCAGAATTAAAGTCTTACCTCCGAATAAATGGATGTCACATTTCTGCTCTGGTTGTTGCGCAGCGCTTGGAGGAACTGCATTGCAAATAATAATATTCTCTTTTTTTGTGATTTTAGTGACATTTTTCTTCAAAGAAGTGGAATGAAATGTGAAGTGCAACGAACTCTTTAGTTCAATAAAAAATTAAATGTTTGAAAAATGCTTTTGAAATAAAAATTATTATTGGGGAACTTGTTGGAGAATAATTACAATTTTTCATTATCTAATGATTACATTAATTAACAGTATACCTTATTCACCATCTTGACCAGTGTTGCCGACCGCCTACATCACACAACCGCACTCGGCTGCTACTACTGACCGACCGCTCTGCATGACGACTATTAGCGTACTGCACGCGACGACTACTGACAGAGTACAGCCCTCAACTACACAGAGCTACGGACTCGCAACGACTACTGACAGACAGACTGACTGACTGACTGAGAACCGCTCGCAACACTCGCGCAGTCCAGCGCAAACTCTCTGGTCACAGATGCTACAATGTCTCGCCATCGCTACTATGTTACATACGTGTTTCAGTGTCTTTTTCATTGGGCTAACGATCTTTGGCTCTTTTTATTCTGAATACAGGGCCAAAGGTCAACGCTGCTGCCCTTATACAATTTATCAGGTTTCATTATGTCTGTTGCAATGTTACATACGGTTCACTCTTTCATTAATATTATCGTTGGGTTTGTTTTGTAGGGACGTTAACATTCTGGCACATTTTTATTATCATCGGACTCTCTGCTACTTGTGCAGGGAGGTTATACCTGGGTCCATTTCCATTTCCATTTACATTTTAATATTGATAGACTTTTTGTTTTCTTTTTTGTTTCTTGTTGTTTTTCCTTCTTTTTTTTTGTTGTTTTTTTTTTTTTTTTGTTTTGTTTTTCCCGCTCTCACCACCACCGCCGCATCACGCCTTCCGTTTTCTTGGTTTCTTTTCTGTTCTTCAACATCACCGCGCCCCATTTCCACACCACAGCCATCAGCCTCCAAGACGGGCGGGCGCAGTGTGCCATTTCCGGCGCACAAGCACACCCGTACGGTACTCTCCTCGCCCCCACGCCACCAACAACACAGCGACCACGCGGCTTTCAGGCATGGCACGGCACGGCACGGCACGGCACCGGCGAAATGCGCCGCCCCCGCCCCTCCGCGCATCCGTCCGTCTCGCCACGTTCACTGACAGCCGCGTCTGCGGCTACACCACGACAACCACAACACAACACCGCTCCCCTCCCTGGCAACTCACATTGTTTTTCTCCTCCTCTTTTGCACAAACCACAACGCCGAGCACAGGCGCAAGCCACCCACACCGCGCCCCTCCCCGTCCCGTCTTTGGCCGCCGCTCCTCGTTTCCTCGTTTGCCCCCTCCCATCTCCCGAAATGCCATGCCAGCAGCGTTACGCATGCCCCTCCCCTGTCCACACAACACTACCGCCTAACGAACAGCCTTTTCCGGGCCACATCCAGGGCACGCCCACCTCCAAACACTGCCAATTCACGGACGCACACACACACACACACACACACACTCACTTTCTCGACACCTTTCTGTACGGAGGGTGCGTCATCTCGACCGTGACAGAGTGACGGCAACTATCGACGATCCATTTCCCCCCACTGGTAAAACATGTCCACTAACACCTACATACATCATTCAAGTACACAGACAATAGCATACACACAATGGGAGGGCACACGAACATGGACGGCACGGCACTGTCATACACTCTTCCTCAGAACCATATCAACAAACGTTACGTACATCCGGGAAAGCGAAAGCGAACGCGAAAGCGAAAGCAAAAGCAAAGGCAAAGCCCAATGCAGCCGTCAAAGGTAACGTTCACCACGGCAGACACTTGCAGCCGCGCCGCCGTTAAACGCATTTCAGTGCGGCTCCAATACGCCTCCGACACGGGAACGTTCCGTTGCTCTACGAATGCGTTTCTCCCCTTTTTCCCTTCCTCTCTCTTTTGCCCCCCGTCCTTGCACTCTTGCCTCATTCCTCACGTTCTGCCCAGACATTCGACCGATCAAAGTCAACCTTTCGTTACCGTTCTCAGCGCGACGGTGTACAACAGTATGACGGGTGTGCCCAAGACTTCGGTTCAGTTGCGTGACGCCGGTCTATCGCGCCGATCGACAGTTACTCAGGGGGCGACGGATCGGACCACGTCACCGACACACAAAACACTTTCAAACAAACAAATACATACCGGATGGACACAGACAAACACGTGTACAGACATTCGCCAAACAAACGACCGCCGCCGCCGCCGCCGCCGCCGCCGCCGTCTAGCGTGCATCTTGAATGACGACATCGGTGTGCGTGCGTCGTACGCAATCAGTCAGACACGGCTATCAAACATCAGAGTCGAATGGTACATCATC
This sequence comes from Schistocerca serialis cubense, assembly GCF_023864345.2. Taxonomy (NCBI): domain Eukaryota; kingdom Metazoa; phylum Arthropoda; class Insecta; order Orthoptera; family Acrididae; genus Schistocerca; species Schistocerca serialis. Next base: position 73,580 of record NW_026047805.1, read on the forward strand.
GTGCGTGTCGCCGTACACGTACAGTACAATACAACAACAATGCGTCTTAATGGCACGTTCATTTCAACGTCACTCACACACCTCCACGCTGCAGTTACGTCGCACCATTGTCAAACTCGGCGTACAGCAAAGGGAATAGTGGGCGGCAAAAAAAACCAAACAAAAACATTTCACATTTCACATTTCACCCTCGCCATGTATGATGTGCAAAAAAACAAACCCGCAAACGGCCGTCGTTACGGTGACACAAAAGTCGCCGATCACACTGTCCCCCCTCGCAGACGGGTAACACACACACACACACACACCAACAACACCAATGGGTCAAAAACCACGCCAACGAGGCGTGCCACCATTCCACGCCACGGCGACCAACCTCGTGGCCGTACCCCGCGCAACACGCTTTGACGCGCCCCCCCACCCACAATCAAAATGCACACATACATCACAGCCGTCCACACAAACAACAACAACAATTCCGCCCTTCCCGCAAAAGGCAAGTTGGTGGCCCTGAAAAGGGCCGTTTTGCCGCTCTCGCAACGGAGGAGCCTTCTCCATCCTTCCTTCCATTCCAGAGCCACCTCCTTACTTGGAGCTCGTGTACTTGGTCACCGCCTTCGTGCCCTCGCTCACGGCGTGCTTGGCCAGCTCGCCAGGCAGCAACAGCCGCACAGCGGTCTGGATCTCGCGGGACGTGATGGTCGAGCGCTTGTTGTAGTGCGCCAGGCGAGAAGCCTCGGCCGCAATGCGCTCGAAAATGTCGTTCACGAAGCTGTTCATGATGCTCATCGCCTTCGACGAGATGCCCGTGTCAGGGTGCACCTGCTTCAGCACCTTGTAGATGTAGATGGCATAGCTCTCCTTCCTCTTGCGCTTCTTCTTCTTGTCGCCCTTCGAAATGTTCTTCTGCGCCTTGCCAGCCTTCTTGGCGGCCTTCCCGCTAGTCTTGGGCGGCATCTCGAACCAACGTACGGCAGCAGCAACACCAGTAGCAAGCGCTCCGCTCTAGTCAGCGTCTCCCCACACAGTGGCACCCGCCGCCAGCCGCCGCCGCACCTTTACCAGCTCGCCCTGTTGCGGCCGCCGACCAATGGGGCGCGCGCGCAACCGGCCGCCGCACCCGAGCCCATAAAGCACCCCCACCCCCGAAATTCCCCTGGCTGCTACGAGGTCAACAGGACGGACCTAACGGGCAGCCAGGGCGGGATGAGCCCGAGCTCGCGATTGCTGTTGCTCAACGCAATCGCGGGTCTCACCGGTAGGGACAGACGTAAATATGAGAAGAAGCTCGAAAGAGCGTGGAAAGAACCACCGATATTGCCCAAGGGTGACAGAACACCACCAAGTGCCCGTCTAATCAAGGCGAAGTCAAAGAAGTCACCGAAACGCAACAAAGTCAAACCAGGGTCACCGGTAAAGAAGCGAAAGACCACCTCGCGTAAAACCGTCGCTGCGCGGCGGCCGGAAGTGGCGGACGCGGCCGGGTCGGCCGCGCCTGAGCCGACCGCGCCTGCCAACACAAAGGCCGACCGGGCCACGTGCAGCGGCGGCCAGCAGGGCCAGGTAGCAGCGGAACAAAGCGCCTGCGCTGTGACGGCTAGCGCGCCCCCCGAGGCGGCCGGGCGGCTGCGCCCCGAGGTGAATGCGCAAAAGCACGAAGGCGCGGAGGCGGGTGCGCGCGGGCGGCGGAAGGAAACCGATACCGCCGGCGCGGGCTCGCCACCGCGGGGGAATGCCGGAGCGGAGGAACCTCGGAGCGTTGCTGGGGTGTGCGCTGAGGGGAGCGAGCGATGCGGAAGCAGCGCAGAGATCGCCACGCAGGAAATTGACGACGAGGGATTCCAGCTGGCACGTAAAACCGCCAGACGATCCCCCGTCTTAGACACACCAGCCCCAATACACACCGCCAACAGATTCGACGCGGTGGGAGAATCTGCGCAAAATGCACCGCCAGAAGCAGATGACACTGAGGGAAACGAACAACACAAATCCCTCAGAATCCCGCCCATAGTCGTGCAATTCGAAAATGACTATAAAGCACTTTACGATGTCATCACGAACACGGTAGGGCAAGACAGATTCACCGCCAAAACAACTGGCGGTGACAAAGTTAAGATCACTCTTAGAAACGTCGACGACTACAAGGCAGTGAGGAAGGTGCTAGAGGAGCGGAAACTTCATTTCTACACCTTCCCACTAGCAGCGAGAAGGCCGATTAGACTGGTGTTCCGCGGTGTACCACATACCACCGACACTGCGGACATCAAACAGTTCCTTCAGGAGGAAGGTTTCGAGGTTAGTTCGGTGGTGTTGACGCGACCGAACCGACCCTGGCCCCTTCATACGGTCACCCTCCCAGACTCTGCCCAAAACCGAAAGATCTGGGAGGTCAAAAGGATACTGGCGCTAACGGTCACTCCCGAGAAGCTCAAAAAGAGATCGGGACCAGGCCGCTGCTATAACTGCCAGGCCCTAGGACACATCGCGCGAGACTGCACGATGCCAGTGGTGTGCGTCAGATGCACTGAACACCACACTTACGAGCAGTGCAAACTGCCAAGGGGGGAGGGAAAAGAAAAGTGCGCCAATTGCAGGGGAGCGCACCCAGCCAGCTACTTAGGATGTCCTGAGTACAGAGCTGCAAGGGACAGGCAGAGGGGCAAAGCTATCAATAAAACCCCGAATCACAATAGGAGCATGCCAGCACCCAGGCCACCCCCCCCACCACCCCAGAGAAGAAACCAGGACACAGTAAGAACACAGGTCTTCGCATCTACCAAATATTCCCGTGCACTTACCGGTGACCCACCCGACCCGCCGAACCACCTACCACCACCACCACACACCAGTAAACAGGTTCCTCAAGCTGATGGAAGCCCTAGGGAAGTCAGTCCACCACGCCATCCACAAACCAGTCCGCGAGAAGCAGTCGAGTCTGCTGCAATCCAGCAACTCGCGTCGTCCATCCGACTGCTACAGGCACAGATGACCCAGCTAGTGGGCATTCTAGCAACATTGACGCAGCTCCCCGCCGACCTCAGATCGGCAGCACAGCAGTCGCCTGTAGCAGCGACAGCCACAGGAAAAATTGTCCCCCACCATGGATAGGAGACCTAATATACAAGGTCTCAAAATATGCGCGTTTAACGCAGACAACCTTACTCGCCAACCCACGGAGTTTAGAGAATTCATACAGGAAGAAAAAGTTGACATATGCCTAGTGGGAGAAACATTCCTCAAACCAGGACTAAGAGTTTCTGTACCAAACTACATTTGTTACAGAAACGACCGACCCACTCACGGAGGCGGGGTAGCGGTATATGTCAAAAAAGGTATCAGACACCATCAAATATACCCCCCCAATACAGCAGAAATAGAAACAGCGGCAATCGAAGTGGCTACAGTAACTGGCCCCCTAACAGTCGTTGCAGTGTATCGCCCCCCTTCCCAAAGACTAGAAGAGGACGACATAGCTGCACTAAGTCGCATTAGAGGCAAACTACTAATAGCAGGGGACCTAAATGCCAAGCACGCGGACTGGAACTCGAGACGCCGAAATCAAGCTGGTCAACAACTGCAACGACTCGCGCGCACACACCAGTTACAAATATGGGGCCCAGAGGAACCGACACACTTCCCAAAGAACGGAGGAAGACCGGACGTCCTCGACATAGCCATCACAAAGAATCTGGTGGGCTTTGTATCCGCGACATCGGTAAACAGAATGTCGTCGGACCACAATCCCGTGATTTTCGAGGTCGACATGGGAGAATGGCTCTCTAGCCCACAACGGCATGCGACATACAAGCGCATCAATAAGGAGCAATTCAGCAATGCAGTAGCAGCTGAACTTGCCCAGACCCCGCCTCCAACTGCAGAGACAGCAGAACAGGCACTAGACGACCTCACAAGAGCGATCCTACAAGCTGCTGAGGGAGCCACACCGCCTCCTGCGGGGCCCCCCCGCTCCAGGCAACTCCCACCGCACTTGCTTGCGCAAATACGGCACAAAAACAGGATCGCCAAAGAGTGGAAGCTCACCAGAAATAGGGATACACGGAGGCTACTCAATAGGCTACAGAGAGAGCTGAAAGCTGATCTCAATGAGTACCGCAACCAACAATGGTCGGCAAGGCTCTCAGCTCTCAAACTAGACGACAATAGTTTATGGCAAGCCACCAAACAGTACACAAAAAGACGCGCAAAAATGCCACCACTCCATGGCGAACGCGGACTGCAGTTCAGCCCCATCGACAAAGCTAACGCACTAGCCGACGTGTTCGAAAAACAGTTCAGACCAGCAGAAGTACAGGACAGAGAACACGTCGCAACAGTCCGCAGAGAACTGGCCGTGTTCCTGGAAGCAGACGACGAAGATGACTACACGCCACTCTTCAATACTGAAGATGTGGCGCGCTGCATCAAGTCCCTGCCCACCAGGAAAACCCCGGGTCACGACCAGGTCACAAATGAATTGCTGAAACTCCTCCCGCCTCTGGCAATCACCCACCTGACCGATATAGTTAATGAACTGACGCGATCACAAAAATTCCCGGCGCAGTGGAAGCACGCAGAAGTTATTGCGATCGCGAAACCAGGAAAAGACCCGGTGTTCCCGCAACACTATAGACCAATTAGTCTACTGCCTACCCTCAGTAAACTTTACGAGCGCCTCCTACTAACCCCCATACAGGACTATATCACAAGAGAGCAGATTCTGCCGAAATTCCAATTCGGATTTAGGCAAAGACACTCCGCCCCCCAGCAAATCATGAGGGTGGTTGAAGCAGCCACAGACAGCTTCAACCGAAAGGGCTACTGCGGGCTTGTCTTGTTAGACGTAGCAAAAGCCTTCGACTCAGTCTGGCACACCGGGATATTACACAAGATGTACACCCTAGGCTTCCCCGGAAAGATAGTCAAAATCGTTAAAAACTATCTCTCCGGTAGGACTTTCTCAGTCAAGATCGATGGATCCCTGTCGACCAGGAGAAGAATCAGTGCAGGCGTGCCCCAGGGCTCAGTCCTGGGACCCGTCCTCTACAGTGTCTACACTGCTGACATCCCTACGACTCAGCATGTAAACACTGCACAGTACGCAGACGACACTGCATTCTTCTCCTGCTCGACAAACAGGAACCTGGTTACAAGGCGTCTGCAAACCGCCCTAAACAGGACGGAAAACTGGGCAAAGCAGTGGCGCATCTCAATTAACTCTGAGAAAACACAAGCCATGCTGCTCACCAGACGCTATGGGAAACGCCGACCCCCAAGAAGACCATACCAACTGCTGAGATTGCAGGGGCAGAATTTGCCATGGAGAAATTCTGCGAAGTACCTCGGTGTCACACTTGACAGACGCCTGACATGGAAGTGCCACATAGAGGAGCTTCGCAGAAAGGCTCACGCCAGGATGCAGATTCTGTACCCTGTCTTGAACAGCACCAGTTCCCTCGACCCCGCAACAGGAGTAGCGATCTATCGAAGTCTAATTCGACCGATACTGGAATATGCGTGCCCTGTATGGGGCTACGCAGCCAGATCGACGATAGATCGCTTACAAAAGACTCAAAACAGAGCGTTAAGACGAGCCCTACACGTCCCCACGCGCTTCCCCACGGCAGATTTGCACGAAGCCGCAGACATAGAGCCAATCACCACAAGATTCCGCGCCCTGGCAGAAGTGTTCTACGCCACGGCGCGGAAGTCAGAAAACGAATTAATCAACACCCTTGGGCAATACGAACCCCATAGGCAGAGATATAACAGACCCAAGTCGTTACTCCTGCAGTAGCAGAAAAAGAACAACTAAAGAAAACTCTCAACGAACAGCAACCAACAAAAGCAAAGAAACAAAAACAACACAAAAGAAAAGAGGAGGAAATGTCCTAATGTGACAACAACCTCCACCAGCACACCCTCTAAAGGTAGAGGAATAAAAGAGAGAAGCAGAGAGAGAGAGAGAGAGCTGCGCCGGCACGCACTCCGCTGCTCGACTCGCTGCCGCTCGCAGCGGTCGTTTTCGTTTCCGTTTCGTGTGCACCGTCGCTAGCCCATCGCCATGTCCGGACGCGGAAAGGGAGGCAAAGTCAAGGGCAAGTCAAAGTCCCGCTCAAGCAGGGCTGGGCTCCAGTTCCCGGTCGGCAGAATCCACCGCCTCCTGCGCAAGGGAAACTACGCAGAGCGCGTCGGCGCCGGGGCGCCCGTCTACCTCGCCGCCGTCATGGAGTACCTCGCGGCTGAGGTGCTCGAGCTGGCCGGAAACGCGGCCCGCGACAACAAGAAGACGCGCATCATCCCGCGCCACCTGCAGCTTGCCATCCGCAACGACGAGGAGCTCAACAAGCTCCTGTCGGGCGTCACCATCGCACAGGGTGGTGTCCTGCCCAACATCCAGGCCGTCCTGCTGCCAAAGAAGACCGAGAAGAAGGCCTAAAGGAGGCCAGGCAATCGCAGCCGCCGCGTGCTCCCCTGCACGCAACGCGCTTTGCCGGCTCGGCCCACAACAATCGGCCCTTTTCAGGGCCACCACACAAACCTACGTCCAAAGCAAAATTTCAGTCGTCCTCGCCGCACCTTGTTTTGTTTTAACTTTGCACTTTCACAGCACAGCCGCCGCCGGCGCACGTCCGCCATCTTGTCGTCCACACAGCCCGTGTGGCCCAACACACACACACATTTTGCACGGTCGCAGTCGCACTTCCAAACGACAACGGCAGCAATAATGACCATTGTTAAAGGGAGGCGTGTCGACACACCGCCCTCCACTCCCGCGCGCAACGGCCGTCGACACGAACGAAACAGCTGATCCGGCCGCCTATGCCCACACGCCTTGCCTCGGAAACCCCAACGCCGCCGCAAACAAACACACAGAGACAAACCACGCAAGCAAATAATCACCGCCTCTCGCACAACAACACACAGCCCGCCATCTCCGTCGCGATCGATACAAAGACACACAATAACAAACACACAAACGAAGCAGCTCCACACACAGCCAGCCACATGACACGTTTCCTTTCCTTCTCCCCTCCCAGTCACATCACGTCGCTCAAACGGAAAGAAAGAAAGAAACAAACAAACAAACAAACAACACAGCGCACACACGCAGCAACAACACAGACTCTTTCGCACTTTTCAACTTCCGAACAGTGTGGTGGCCCTGAAAAGGGCCGTTTTCTAGTCTCTCCCACCCACAAGCACGGCCGCGGGAAGGCCAGCGCCCGCTGCGACGCAGCCTAACCGCCGAAACCGTACAGGGTGCGCCCCTGCCTCTTCAGGGCGTACACCACGTCCATGGCCGTCACAGTCTTGCGCTTGGCGTGCTCAGTGTACGTCACCGCGTCGCGGATCACGTTCTCCAGGAACACCTTCAGCACCCCGCGGGTCTCCTCGTAGATCAGACCAGAGATGCGCTTCACGCCGCCCCTGCGAGCCAGGCGGCGGATGGCGGGCTTCGTGATGCCCTGGATGTTGTCGCGCAACACCTTGCGGTGCCGCTTGGCGCCACCCTTGCCGAGCCCCTTTCCTCCCTTGCCGCGGCCTGTCATCCTTCCTTCCTCGGGCAAAGCAAAACGTGCACAAACAGCAGCTGCAGCGGCTGGAGAGTCGGCTACGGTCTGCGCCCAGCGCGCCCGCCGCCCCCCTATATAGACTCTGGCCCGCCCTCCCCCCACCACGCGCAACCGAGGGCATATAAGCGCAGCACGGAGGCGCGCGGGCCCGTTGTCAAGGCAGCACCGGACGCCGCGCCGCACCTAACCTCCACGCACGCCGCTCCGCTACCGCCAACGCTACCGCCATGGCCCGCACAAAGCAAACGGCCCGCAAGTCCACCGGCGGAAAGGCGCCGCGCAAACCGCTCGCCACCAAGGCGGCGAGGAAGAGCGCGCCCGCCACCGGAGGCGTCAAGAAGCCCCACCGCTACAGGCCGGGCACCGTCGCCCTGCGAGAAATCAGGCGCTACCAGAAGAGCACAGAGCTGCTCATCCGCAAGCTGCCATTCCAGCGCCTAGTGCGCGAGATCGCCCAGGACTTCAAGACCGACCTGCGCTTCCAGAGCTCCGCAGTCATGGCCCTGCAGGAGGCCAGCGAGGCCTACCTCGTCGGCCTCTTCGAAGACACCAACCTGTGCGCAATCCACGCCAAGCGCGTCACCATCATGCCCAAGGACATCCAGCTCGCGCGCCGCATCCGCGGCGAGCGCGCCTAAACCGCGCCGCGGCACCGCACCGCACCGCACAAACAAAAACGGCCCTTTTCAGGGCCACTAACATCTCTCCGTCGCGAGCAAACTTTGTCGGTCGCCTGCCTCTCGCCCCGCAACCCAAAAACAAAAACCACCACTTCCCGTCCGTCCGCCACACCCGCTCACTCTGCCTGCCTGCTAGCAGCGCGCAACAATCACACATCATCCCTCCCCGGCGCTCAAAGCGCACAATACCCAACGGCCGACGTCACACCGCACGGGTGGCTGGCCGGCCGCCGCTTTCGTTTCGAAAACAAAAAAACCCGCACTCCACTCCGACGGCCAACGGCCAGGCAGGCGCGCTCGCTCGCTCTACACGCCACCGAAATCCCCGCCGACTCCTTCCACATCTCAACGTGCCCCCCGTTGCAAAACATAACACACACAAAGTAACAAAACAAAGACCAGACACGACTCGACAAGACAGACATCCGAGAAGAACGAACGCAGGCAAGGCAAGCCAACCAACGTATTCAAACTAAACAACGTGACAGAAAACCAACCGTCGGCCGCCGCCACAACAACAACGACAACAACAACCACGACAACAACAACAACACCGCTTACCGCTACCGCCGCCCACACCCGCCACCGACCCCCGCAATCCAACCACCACGGCACGCAAACAGCATCCCCACGGGCATACAGAAACGCCAGACAGACACCCACACCAAACGCAACACGACAATCAAAACCTTCCCCGACGTGCTTTGATGGCCCTGAGAAGGGCCGTTTTGGGCCGCGCGTCTCTTGCGCGCCACTAGACGACGACGGGGGGTGGGGACGACGGAGTCAAGCGCCAAACCCTTCCATTCCCATCTCTTTCTCCTCTACTCTACTTCTTCTTCTTGGGCGAAGCCTTCGCCTTAGACGGCGTCGTCGCCTTCTTCGGGCGCGGCGCCTTCGGCTTCTTCGTCGGAACCTTGGCGGCCTTCTTCGCCTTCGACGGCGACTTGGCCTTGGCCGGCTTGGCCGCAGCCGCCTTCTTCGCACCCGCGGGAGCGGCCGACGCCGCAGACGCCTTCTTGGCGGCGCCCGCCTTCCGACCGGTCGCCGCCTTCACGCCACCAGCCTTCTTTGCGCCGGCCGCACGGGCGCCCTTCTTCTCCTTGCTGGCCGGAGCGGCGCGCTTCTTCTTGGCACCGCCAGCACGAGCCTTGCCGCCCTCGGCCGCCCCCCCGCCGCCGGCGCCGGCAAGCTTGAACGAGCCGGACGCGCCCTTCCCCTTCGTCTGCACCAGCTCGCCCGCCACGACGGCCGACTTGAGGTACTTCTTGATAAACGGCGCCAGCTTCTCCGCGTCCAGCTTGTAGTGCGCGGCTATGTACTTCTTGATCGCCTGCAGCGACGACCCGCCGCGCTCCTTCAGACTCTTGATGGCGGCCGTCACCATCTCAGAGGTGCGCGGGTGCGCAGGCTTGGCGCGCGGCTTCTTCGCAGACGACGCAGACTTGGCCTTCTTCGTAGTGCCGGTGGCGGCGGGTGCCGCAGCAGTCTCGTTCGTAGCCGCCTGATCTGCCATTTCGACGACGCGCGTAACACACAGCGAGAGCGAGCGGGACGGCAGGCACGCAAGCACAGCACAGCAGCAGAGCAGAGAATCACAAGGGCCCAGCCAGTGTCGCGGGCGGGCGCGGACGGCCGAGAGAGCGGCCGCCACTCTGCGCGCCGCCGCGCCGCGCCTCCCGCGCTTGCTACCGCCCAACGTCCGACAGCCTGTGCGGAGCAGCCCCAAACCTGCGCCACAACCGCCCGCGCCTTTCAAACCACCGAGGATGGGGCTACACACAGCCACACCACAGTCGCCAACCAGTCGCCACGGCAGCGCCGCAAACCACGGCCAAACTGCAGCTACCGCGCGCTACAGCCTGGGTCGGCCCGCCGAGAATCGCCGCCCCCGCCCAAATGCCGCCCCCACAGCCCCAGCCGACGACCCGCCACAATGGCCAAACCTTCGGCAAAACTCCCACACCGTCGCCGCGGCAGCCCGGCCAGCGCGGCCGGCGCCACAGCCACACAAGCCGAGGCGTGCGGCGATGACGGCCGTGCAAACGCGCCTCCGCCGCCCCATCGCCTTCCGTCGCCCTCCCGCCGTTTCCCGATCGGCCCGCAGCCGTCGGGCCACATCGCGCGCCGTCCTCCTCCTCTCGCCCGCCAACATTCACAGCCGTTTCTCAACAATTGCCCGCCGCAAACGGACGCCGCCTGCGCAACAGGCGCCGCCGCCCCTCGCCGCTTCCGACCCAACCCCTCGACCGAGGCAAACCGCAATCCGAATCTACAGACCAACCCAATCTGCCGTCAAGCACACACGACAGCCGACCTTACACGTTACGCGTTACACATTACGTTTACACGTCTACGTTAGGTTAGGTTAGGTGGACGTGGGTTAGGTTAAGGGGACTTGGGTTAGGTTAAGCGTCAAACTTAGGTTAAGCATTCAAACACGTCAGGCGTCAGAGGTTAGGTTAGGTTAGGTTAGGTTAGGTTAGGTTAGGTTAGGTTAGGTTAGGTTAGGTTACACGTTAGGTTAAGGGGTCAGTGCTAGGTTAAGAAGCGTCAAACGTAGGTTAAAAAAAAGCGTTCAAACGTGAGGCGTGAGCCGGACAGCTTACCTTACGTAGACGTTAGGGGCTCACAGGCTGAGCTCACCTCGCCACACCACAGGTTAGGTTCGGTTCGGTTCGGTTCGGTTCGCTCGGCTCAGCGTAAAGCGCCGAGGTCAGGGTTACGTTCGTTCACCTTCGGGCGCCACACTTTCGGTTGAAAGGTCGCGACGGGACGACGTCGGCAGGCACGCCGCAAACGAACAAAAACGTACAGACGACGTCGGAAACCGCCGACAGACGGGGGAGCAGCACGACCACGACCAGACACCGAGCGCGAACGAGACACACGCGAACCACCCCCACCGGCCAAAGGGCACCACACAACAACCCAGAGCACCACGTGTCGACACCAGAGCAACCCGCCGCTCACGCGACATGGCTGGCACCGAAGGGCAACCGCCCGCAACTGCGCTTTCCGCGCCGGCCCGGATGCACGTCGTGCTACAACAACACCACTACCGTACACAGCCGCTGTTCACAACATCACTATCAATGGCGCGCCCGCGGCTCGCCGCCGTCGCAGTCGCAGCCCCAACGCCAGCACTTTTGCACCACCATTCACACGCACCGCAACACAGCTCGCCGACACAGCCGAACAAAACAAACACCACACAACAACAGCAACAACGCCGCCGCCTCTACTTGTGCCGGCGACCCACCCCGCCGATGGCGCACCTTTCGCCAGCCGGCAATCGACACACACGCACCCACCCACCGGGGCCCAGTGCAAAAAAAAAAAAAAAAAAAAAAAAAACACGCAAAAACAAAAAAACCAAACAACACAAACGACACGGGAAGCGCACACCCGCCACTTCGCGCGCACGCCACCAACCAGTCGTCGTCTCAAAATAACAAACACAAACAAAATAAACTAACAACTAGGGCAACACAAAACAAAAACGCCTCGCACGAACCGCCCACAAAAAGGACAAGCACACGCACAGCCTCTGCTGACGACCACGACGCAGCGGCACGCTGCTCCTGTCCCGCGCCCCGCGCCCCACTCGATTCACAACTCACGCGACACCGTCAACGACGGGCTCGCTTCCCGCAACCTACCACCTTTCCGCCACGACGCACAGCCCCAGCCCCAGCCCCAGCCCCACCCGACGACGCCCGTGGCAACGACTGCACTTTCACCACCGCCTCCCCCTTCCCCCCCAAAACACACACACACACACACACACACACACACACAGCCAGCCAAAAACGCACTCGCGACCCACACATGCACGTGCATCGGCACACGCCAACCAGTCAACGTCGACAACCACACGCAAGGCTCGAAACGAAACCGGCGTCCTTCCACGTTGCCATCAAGCTACGCGACACAAGACACAAGGAACCAACACAACAGCCGGCCCCACTAATTCCCACTCTCACGCCGCAAAAAGCACACCGAAACCGCCAAACGCACGCACATTCCCCTTCGCACTGACACCACCGACCGGCTCGCTACCACACACCTCTCGGCAGCCGTTTCACGCCAATTCGCCACACCGCCCACACAGTCGACAAGCGCCCGCCCTGTACGGCACACGCAACGACGCAGCGCAGCAAAGGGCGCCCGCAACACATACCTCTCCGCCGCCCGACGCGCCAACCGCCACACCACACCGCCAGCCACTCGCAAATTGTGCACTGCCACCAGCCACACGTCCAACACGCCGCGCCGCCTCCGGCCACCCGCCAGGGGGCGCTCACGTCCGCGACAACAGCGCGGCCCGCCGGGCCGGGCCGAACCGAACCGAGCCGCCGCTGCTCTGCACTCGGCACGGCCACACCCTGCTGCAGACCGGGCTCGTCCCTCTGTACGCGTCTGCCTGCGCATCAACACAACACGACCTTTTTTTTTTTTTTTTTTTCTCTCTACCGCCATCCCTCCTTCTCGCGTTTTACTCGTTGTTGCAGCAGCGGCGCACACCTACACATCCACAGCCCCAGCCGAGCCGGCCTCACCTCAGGGCCCGCCGCCAGCGTCTCCTCCTCGGGCACAGGTGCGGTGCTGTGGCCGCCCATCCAACCGCATTGCTGGCCGTCCAGCCACCAGGCGTTCCCACTGCCGCGAGCCACGCCGCGCACCGACCCTGCTGCAGAAAACGAAGCATAGCCAGAGACCGACCGATACACAAAGCAAGCCGTCGCCTCGCCTCTTGTCCTTCCTGCCTTCCTTCCGCCCCCGCCCTTCTCACACCACCGCCTCTCCACTTTCGCCCCCCCCCCCCTCCGTTTTTTTTTTTTTTTTTTTTTTTTGTTTTCTTCTTTCTTTCTTCCTTTCTTTCTTTCTTTGGCCCTCTCTCCTTCCCGCCATGGCGGTTACGGCACCGCCTGCAGCGGCAGATTTTTTGCGCCCACACGCCTACTCCTACCACCATTAACCTTGCCCTGCCCTGCCCTGCCCTGCCCTGCCCTGCCCTGCCCTGCCCTGCCCTGCCCTGCCCTGCCCATCAACGTCGCAGTCGAACCGACGCTTGCCAACACACTGCCCACGTTCCTTTCTCTTTTCGGCCTACGCCCATTACGCGCCGCCGCCGCCACAGCACCTTCCCTTCCCACAACACACCGACGTCATCACACGCACCCAAAACAGGGGGCCACGACCGTGTTCCTCGCCCACTCCCATCCCGCACGGTACGCACATTCCCCACTACTACCGCGCACCCTCCCTTTCCAATCTGTGTGTCTCTGTGTCTGTGTCCTGTCCGCGCGTGACGCCTCTCAACATCCGCCGTCCCCCGTCCCGTTTTCGCCCCCATGCCGTCGTCGCGCCGCCTCCTCCCCGTCCACCGCCGCCCCTGTCCGCCCCGCACCACACCATACACCGCTGCTTGTCCCGGCCGTTGCCACCAAAGGCGCCGACCGCAAACGCGCCACGCCGCAGCCCCCGTGCGTCTCGCGCTCGCTTGCATCTCCGTGCCGACGCTGCCTCTCTTCCCACTCGCACTCGACCTCGACAACACAGTCTTTGGCTCCGCCACTGCGTGTTCCGGTGGTACGCACGCTGCAACACGTATGTATTCATTACCAGAGCGATGGCGAGGCATGACAGCATCTCTGTCTGACCAGAGAGTTCTTTATCGCTGCTAGTCGGCGCTTGGACCGCGCCAGACGACAGTAGTGGCACGCACCGGGTCGCCAGGAACAGATGTTATATATATTGTAGCGCGAGTCGGGAGAGGTAGTAGTCGGTCGACAGTAGTAGCGGGTGGACGGTTGTACTGAGCGGCCGTCGGCGGCGTGCTCTGCTCGTCTCGCGACTCTGGTCACGGTTCGGGACGATGTATAGTATATTGTGTTATAATCAAAAAGGTGGTGTGACGCTGCATTGCGCAAATCTGATAACGTATGTTCATTGTACTTCTTTTGTTCAACAACAAAAGCCCCACTATTACTTTTTTTCTAAAGTAACTTTTGTCTCTTAACGAAAAACATTCACTTTTTAAAGACTACTTCCTATGGCATTTCCCTCCAAGGAGTGCAATTAATTACCAGCCAGCACTCATTCATTGCACACAGCTGTGTAAGGGGTATCTACAATTGAGGAGCGGATATAAATGCAATTTTTTGTTTTTTTTTTGTGTGTGTGTTGTAACCTCCCAGCAAAATTTAAAATAATGGACAATGTTATTTACGGATGCTAATGGACATTGCGCTAATTGTAACCTCGCCCACAATGAGAGGTATTGAAAATGGCAACAAAAATGTGAAATTCGCAATCTGACTCAAATATAAAGTCTTCACACAACATTTACAAAAGTCCGTTCAGTGACAAGAAACTTCAATTAAACCGACATATCGGTCTTTGGCCCTGTGCAAAACAATCAGAATTAAAGTCTTACCTCCGAATAAATGGATGTCACATTTCTGCTCTGGTTGTTGCGCAGCGCTTGGAGGAACTGCATTGCAAATAATAATATTCTCTTTTTTTGTGATTTTAGTGACATTTTTCTTCAAAGAAGTGGAATGAAATGTGAAGTGCAACGAACTCTTTAGTTCAATAAAAAATTAAATGTTTGAAAAATGCTTTTGAAATAAAAATTATTATTGGGGAACTTGTTGGAGAATAATTACAATTTTTCATTATCTAATGATTACATTAATTAACAGTATACCTTATTCACCATCTTGACCAGTGTTGCCGACCGCCTACATCACACAACCGCACTCGGCTGCTACTACTGACCGACCGCTCTGCATGACGACTATTAGCGTACTGCACGCGACGACTACTGACAGAGTACAGCCCTCAACTACACAGAGCTACGGACTCGCAACGACTACTGACAGACAGACTGACTGACTGACTGAGAACCGCTCGCAACACTCGCGCAGTCCAGCGCAAACTCTCTGGTCACAGATGCTACAATGTCTCGCCATCGCTACTATGTTACATACGTGTTTCAGTGTCTTTTTCATTGGGCTAACGATCTTTGGCTCTTTTTATTCTGAATACAGGGCCAAAGGTCAACGCTGCTGCCCTTATACAATTTATCAGGTTTCATTATGTCTGTTGCAATGTTACATACGGTTCACTCTTTCATTAATATTATCGTTGGGTTTGTTTTGTAGGGACGTTAACATTCTGGCACATTTTTATTATCATCGGACTCTCTGCTACTTGTGCAGGGAGGTTATACCTGGGTCCATTTCCATTTCCATTTACATTTTAATATTGATAGACTTTTTGTTTTCTTTTTTGTTTCTTGTTGTTTTTCCTTCTTTTTTTTTGTTGTTTTTTTTTTTTTTTGTTTTGTTTTTCCCGCTCTCACCACCACCGCCGCATCACGCCTTCCGTTTTCTTGGTTTCTTTTCTGTTCTTCAACATCACCGCGCCCCATTTCCACACCACAGCCATCAGCCTCCAAGACGGGCGGGCGCAGTGTGCCATTTCCGGCGCACAAGCACACCCGTACGGTACTCTCCTCGCCCCACGCCACCAACAACACAGCGACCACGCGGCTTTCAGGCATGGCACGGCACGGCACGGCACGGCACCGGCGAAATGCGCCGCCCCCGCCCCTCCGCGCATCCGTCCGTCTCGCCACGTTCACTGACAGCCGCGTCTGCGGCTACACCACGACAACCACAACACAACACCGCTCCCTCCCTGGCAACTCACATTGTTTTTCTCCTCCTCTTTTGCACAAACCACAACGCCGAGCACAGGCGCAAGCCACCCACACCGCGCCCCTCCCCGTCCCGTCTTTGGCCGCCGCTCCTCGTTTCCTCGTTTGCCCCCTCCCATCTCCCGAAATGCCATGCCAGCAGCGTTACGCATGCCCCTCCCTGTCCACACAACACTACCGCCTAACGAACAGCCTTTTCCGGGCCACATCCAGGGCACGCCCACCTCCAAACACTGCCAATTCACGGACGCACACACACACACACACACACACACTCACTTTCTCGACACCTTTCTGTACGGAGGGTGCGTCATCTCGACCGTGACAGAGTGACGGCAACTATCGACGATCCATTTCCCCCCACTGGTAAAACATGTCCACTAACACCTACATACATCATTCAAGTACACAGACAATAGCATACACACAATGGGAGGGCACACGAACATGGACGGCACGGCACTGTCATACACTCTTCCTCAGAACCATATCAACAAACGTTACGTACATCCGGGAAAGCGAAAGCGAACGCGAAAGCGAAAGCAAAAGCAAAGGCAAAGCCCAATGCAGCCGTCAAAGGTAACGTTCACCACGGCAGACACTTGCAGCCGCGCCGCCGTTAAACGCATTTCAGTGCGGCTCCAATACGCCTCCGACACGGGAACGTTCCGTTGCTCTACGAATGCGTTTCTCCCCTTTTTCCCTTCCTCTCTCTTTTGCCCCCCGTCCTTGCACTCTTGCCTCATTCCTCACGTTCTGCCCAGACATTCGACCGATCAAAGTCAACCTTTCGTTACCGTTCTCAGCGCGACGGTGTACAACAGTATGACGGGTGTGCCAAGACTTCGGTTCAGTTGCGTGACGCCGGTCTATCGCGCCGATCGACAGTTACTCAGGGGGCGACGGATCGGACCACGTCACCGACACACAAAACACTTTCAAACAAACAAATACATACCGGATGGACACAGACAAACACGTGTACAGACATTCGCCAAACAAACGACCGCCGCCGCCGCCGCCGCCGCCGCCGCCGTCTAGCGTGCATCTTGAATGACGACATCGGTGTGCGTGCGTCGTACGCAATCAGTCAGACACGGCTATCAAACATCAGAGTCGAATGGTACATCATCGTGCGTGTCGCCGTACACGTACAGTACAATACAACAACAATGCGTCTTAATGGCACGTTCATTTCAACGTCACTCACACACCTCCACGCTGCAGTTACGTCGCACCATTGTCAAACTCGGCGTACAGCAAAGGGAATAGTGGGCGGCAAAAAAAACCAACAAAAACATTTCACATTTCACATTTCACCCTCGCCATGTATGATGTGCAAAAAAACAAACCCGCAAACGGCCGTCGTTACGGTGACACAAAAGTCGCCGATCACACTGTCCCCCCTCGCAGACGGGTAACACACACACACACACACACCAACAACACCAATGGGTCAAAAACCACGCCAACGAGGCGTGCCACCATTCCACGCCACGGCGACCAACCTCGTGGCCGTACCCCGCGCAACACGCTTTGACGCGCCCCCCACCCACAATCAAAATGCACACATACATCACAGCCGTCCACACAAACAACAACAACAATTCCGCCCTTCCCGCAAAAGGCAAGTTGGTGGCCCTGAAAAGGGCCGTTTTGCCGCTCTCGCAACGGAGGAGCCTTTCT